>NC_059217.1:32138705-32211205 GCF_020615455.1 Coregonus clupeaformis | reverse complement strand
TTAAAGCCACATAATACAGGCTTTCAATCCATACCGAAGACCAGAACTATACTGAACAAAAATATAAACGCAACATGCAACAATTTCTACGATTTTACTGAGTTACAATTCATATAAGGAAATCAGTCAATTGAAATAAATGCATTAGGCCCTAATCTCTGGAATTCACATGACTGGGCAGGGGCGCAGCCATGGGTGGGCCTGGGAGGGCATAGCCCACCCACTTAGGAGACTGACCCACCTACTGGGGAGTAAGGCCCAGCCAATCAGAATTAGTTTTTCCCCACAAAAAAGCTTTATTACGGACAGAAATACTCCTCAGTTTTATCAGCTGTCTGGGTGACTGGTCTCAGACGATCCCGCAGGTGAAGAAGCCGGATGTGGAGGACCTGGGCTGGCGTGGTTACACGTGGTCTGTTGGACGTACTGCCAAATTCTCTAAAACGACGTTGGAGGCGGCATGGTAGAGAAATGAACATTCAATTCTCTGGCAACAGCTCTGGTGGACATTCCTGCAGTCAGCATGCCAATTGCACGCTCCCTCAAAACTTGAGACATCTCTGGCATTGTGTTGTGTGACAAAACTGCACATTTTAGAGTGGCCTTTTATTGTCCCCAGCACAAGGTGTACCTGTAATGATCATGCTGTTTAATCAGCTTCTTGATATACCACACTTGTCAGGTGGATGGATTATCTTGGCAAAGGAGAAATGCTCACTAACAGGGATGTAAACAAATTTGTGCACAAAATACAGAAATAAGTTTTGTGTGTATGGAACATTTCTGGGATCTTTTCTTTCAGCTCATGAAACATGGGACCAACACAACATTTACATGTTGCGGTTATATTTTTGTACAGTATATATTGACAAATTATACATAGTCTATAAAACGTGGACAAGCATCCACACTGGAGGAAAGTTTATCGTTCTACAGTAGGCCTACATCTGTCAATCAACTGATGACCCAAATCAGTTCAACTCAGCCAGGGAAACACAGGTGCCTATTATCGGTTTTCACACCTTTCATTATCTGACAATGGATAGGCTAACGGGTAGTCTACAGAATGTAGCCTATTGGAATATAATCAAATAACAAGAGGCCTATTGCAACCATCGATGGCACTAGATTATCGCCAGCTGATGTCTCATTAAACCATCAATACGTGCTGAATTCACCTGCACAGCTGATCTCAATTGCAACCATTATTGGTCTCCTCATTACCGCTCCCTAAAAGATGATGTCGGCGTTACCTTAGTCCTGCTTGCAACCCTTTCAAGATATTTTTGCCCTCCGGTTGGTCTTATCATCGGAACCACTTAGTCCTTTTTCGAACAGGCTAAGGGCGATTTATCTATTTGACAAGCATTCCGTACAATAGAAATAAAGTATTTGATTGTTTACCACGACAAATCTACTGTGGCAATTTACCCGACACTTTGTATGAATGGAAACTAATGTTGGTGTAGCCTACTGTTATTATTTTATTTGTTTCCTATTTATGTTATCCAAAAGTGTGGTATGGTCATTTCTTATCAACATCTGGGGTAAAATATCCTTGAACTGCCCATATTTGAAATGTGTAAGTACATCAAGTCAATCAGGCGGATTGAGTTATTTGTGCCATAAGGACGTGGGACGGAATCGAACCCACGTCGACATGGTCGACCTACATGTGCGTGGCCCTAAGAGTGGTGTAAAGCTTGCTGCCATTGGACTCTGTAGCAGTGGAAACGCGTTCTCTGGAGTGATGAATCACGCTTCACCATCTGGGTTTGGCGGATGCCAGGAGAACGCTACCTGCCCAACTGCCTAGTGCCAACTGTAAAGTTTGGTGGAGGAGGAATCATGGTCTGAGGCCATTTTTCATGGTTCGGGTTAGGCCCCTTAGTTCCAGTGAAGGGAGATCTTAACACTACAGCATACAATGGCATTCTAGACGATTCTGTGCTTCCAACTTTGTGGCAACGATTTGGGGAAGGCACTTTACTGTTTCTGCATGACAATGCCCCCGTGCACAAAGCGAGGTCCATACAGAAATGGTTTGTCGAGATTTTTGTGGAAGAACTTGACTGGCTTGCACAGAGCCCTGACCTCAACCCCAACGAACACCTTTGGGATGAATTTGAACGCCGACTGCGAGCCAAGCCTAATCTCCCTACATCAGTGCCCGACCTCACTAATGCTCTTGTGGCTGAATGGAAGCAAGTCCCCGCAGCAATGTTCCAACATCTAGTGGAAAGCCTTCCCAGAAGAGTTGAGGCTGTTATGGCAGCAAAGGGGGGACCAACTCCATATTAATGCCCATGATTTTGGAATGACATTTTCGACGAGCAGGTGTCCACATACTTTTGGTCATGTAATGTACATACAAACACAACACACACACAGTACACTGTCACATATGTATGCACACCAGACACCCATATATACTCACAGGCACAATAGCACACACAAACTCTCGTCTGATGGACAATTAGTGTTTTCTCCATCTGTTCCTCTCCTGCTAAAACACACACTCAAGGGTAAATACACTCCTGTGTGTCACACAGGGCTACATGCATGCACACACACACACACACACACAATTGGCACACTGCTGAGCCGTCATGTTGAATCCCAGACTGGGACATTGACCTTTGTAGAAGTAGTGATCTGGATCCGTATAGTTCCACCGTGTGTGTATGAGAGAAAACACACCCGAGTAATGGACGACCGAAGGTACTTAAAAGCATCTTGTGGTCGTACTATCGCCTCTGACAACACAATCATTCTTAGAAGTCTAAGCCGTTGGAGGGGAGGGGAGGGGGGGGGGGGAATCTAAGATGATTATGTAATTGTTTTAAGATGGTCATACTATGGATCGTTTATTTAAATATATATATAATTTTCTTTGGGATAATATGGAATTTGGCCTTTACTTCTATAGCCCAGAGAAACTCATTGAATAACATATTCATAAATGACAAAAAAAGAGTAAAAAAAGAAATAATCAGAAACAAGGTTTTGAAGTGTTAGTCCTATATCTAGGAGATATGATAAAGCTCAGAAAATATATGTATATATATTTTTACACATATTTAACCCCTTTTTTGGGTAGGCACAAAACTACTTTCATACTTCTATAAATTTTTTCTAACCGGTACCAGTTACCTTCAGACGAGTCCTGTGAAACTTGTGAGGGTCGTAGAGCAAAACGGAGAACACAGTGGGGTCACAGTAGTTTGTAGCCCAAACGGTTCAGACGCTACAAACAGAAGTTGGTACATCGACTGTACCGACTTCAGATGAGTCCCCTGACACTTGTGGTGGTCGTAGAGACCACCATTGTGTTCGTGAGAGTCTCCCCATTCCATACAGTGGTCAATAGTTTTGTAGGTCAAACCGTTAGGAAGCTACAGACATTTTTGTGAGAAGACCGATTTTCGGGATATCTCATGGTCTGACAAACACTGCTCTAACTCTGCTACCTTTCACCGCAGATGTGGAAATGCGACATCGGCGGATGCGGTGGATTGAGACGCATCCACTGCAAAAACACAAATCTCTATCTTAAACTGACACATTTTGATGGGGATTTTTAAAATTACGTTACTTAGATTGACGCACCGGTGCGTCAATCGACTCTAGATGGATAACGCACCACGGCCACACGCTGCTTTCATACGTTCGTCTTTCTGGTGTGTTTCCGCTATAACCTCTCTCTCTCTCTTCCTCTCCCCAGTACCTGGAGTTGAGGGAGAGTTGTTCCTGTCCTGCCCTCCCTGCTACTGACCCCAGAGCTGTCTTCGCTCAGAGTGTCAAAGTGCTGCTGGACGCTACTAGGGACCTGGAGGGAGAGGCGGGGAAGAGACTGGAACCACTAGCTCTGTCCCAGACCCCAACCTCAGACCACAGGAGGGCTCCACATCTAGGGGGACTGGCTACTGCCCTGCTAGCCTCCTCAGCCACAGCCTCACATACAGCCCAAGCGACAGCCCTGACCCTAGACACTGCTACTCCCCTCTAACCCCCGGCCACTACCCTCGCCCCCGTCTTCCCAGCCCCAACCCCAGGCCTAGTTCCAGTCAGTAATTGTAGCTCCCTGAGTGCTAATTGACTGATGCTTGTAAGGTCTTGTAAAACTACTCTTGCCACCTGCTTCTGTGGAATTGCTGCAAAAAAGTTTAGGGTATCTGTTCTTTTTACTGTGTGTGTGTTAGGGTACAGGGAGATGCTTTGAATGTGTAGTGTGAATACATAAAGCAATATTATCATGTTTTAATTGGTAGATTTCAAATGGGGACACGCTGCACTCTATGCAATGGCATAATAAGCATTATTGACTCCCTTGATGAAGATTAGCAGTAATGACTGTATAAAATAAATAAATAAAGGGAAATTATATGATTTTGTTTAACAAGTAAGAATTGTTTTCTCAAACAGGTAGGGTTAAAAATTATTGACACCCCTAAAGATTCTTATAAGTAAAATAGTCAAAAGTTTAGTATTTGGTCTCATATTCCTAGCACGCAATGACTACATCAAGCTTGTGACTACAAACTTGTTGGATGCATTTGCAGTTCGTTTTGGTTGTGTTTAAGATTATTTAGAATATGTTTCTAAACACTTCTACATTAATGTGGATGCTACCATGATTGCGGATAATCCTGAATGAATCGTGAATAATGATGTGTGAGAAAGGGGGTCAAAGATCATACCCCCAAGACATGCTAAACTCTCACCATTACCAATAACAGGGGAGGTTCACAAATTATTGTTGAAACTATGGCTATATGTCTTAGTACATATGTACATCTATGTACACCTCACTGAAACTGCCAAGCAATACTTTAACATATGATTTCTGAAATCAAGGGAAAATAAAAGTCAAAACATCCCAAATTTGCAGTACAGTGAGGGAAAAAGTATTTGATCCCTGCTGATTTTGTACGTTTGCCCACTGACAAAGAAATGATCAGTCTATCATTTTAATGGAAGGTTTAATTGAACAGTGAGCGACAGAATAACAACAACAAAATCCAGAAAAACGCATGTCAAAAATGTTATAAATTGATTTGGATTTTAATGAGGGAAATAAGTATTTGACCCCCTCTCAATCAGAAAGATTTCTGGCTCCCAGGTGTCTTTTATACAGGTAACGAGCTGAGATTAGGAGCACACTCTTAAAGGGAGTGCTCCTAATCTCAGTTTGTTACCTGTATAAAAGACACCTGTCCACAGAAGCAATCAATCAATCAGATTCCAAACTCTCCACCATGGCCAAGACCAAAGAGCTCTCCAAGGATGTCAGGGACAAGATAGTAGACCTACACAAGGCTGGAATGGGCTACAAGACCATCGCCAAGCAGCTTGGTGAGAAGGTGACAACAGTTGGTGCGATTATTCGCTAATGGAAGAAACACAAAAGAACTGTCAATCTCCCTCGGCCTGGGGCTCCATGCAAGAACTCTCCTCGTAGAGTTGCAATGATCATGAGAACGGTGAGGAATCAGCCCAGAACTACACGGGAGGATCTTGTCAATGATCTCAAGGCAACTGGGACCATAGTCACCAAGAAAACAATTGGTAACACACTACGCCGTGAAGGACTGAAATCCTGCAGCGCCCGCAAGGTCCCCCTGCTCAAGAAAGCACATATACAGGGCCGTCTGAAGTTTGCCAATGAACATCTGAATGATTCAGAGGAGAACTGGGTGAAAGTGTTGTGGTCATATGAGACCAAAATCGAGCTCTTTGGCATCAACTCAACTCGCCGTGTTTGGAGGAGGAGGAATGCTGCCTATGACCCCAAGAACACCATCCCCACCGTCAAACATGGAGGTGGAAACATTATGCTTTGGGGGTGTTTTTCTGCTAAGGGGACAGGACAACTTCACCGCATCAAAGGGACGATGGACGGGGCCATGTACCGTCAAATCTTGGGTGAGAACCTCCTTCCCTCAGCCAGGGCATTGAAAATGGGTCGTGGATGGTTATTCCAGAATAACAATGACCCAAAACACACGGCCAAGGCAACAAAGGAGTGGCTCAAGAAGAAGCACATTAAGGTCCTGGAGTGGCCTAGCCAGTCTCCAGACCTTAATCCCATAGAAAATCTGTGGAGGGAGCTGAAGGTTCGAGTTGCCAAACGTCAGCCTCGAAATCTTAATGACTTGGAGAAGATCTGCAAAGAGGAGTGGGACAAAATCCCTCCTGAGATGTGTGCAAACCTGGTGGCCAACTACAAGAAACGTCTGACCTCTGTGATTGCCAACAAGGGTTTTGCCACCAAGTACTAAGTCATGTTTTGCAGAGGGGTCAAATACTTATTTCCCTCATTAAAATGCAAATCAATTCATAACATTTTTGACATGCGTTTTTTCTGGATTTTTTTGTTGTTATTCTGTCTCTCACTGTTCAAATAAACCTACCATTAAAATTATAGACTGATCATGTCTTTGTCAGTGGGCAAACGTACAAAATCAGCAGGGGATCAAATACTTTTTTCCCTCACTGTATATAAAGAGTAATATACTAGATTTAGTTATCCTCTCTTTGCAAAGACAAATACCACAACCTGGAAGTCATTTAAAAATTGTGAACAGATGTGTATCTGTGTTAGTCCCATCTCAGTGGTGCAGTGGATTAATCGCAGGGATAACTTTTTAAAGCTGGTTAGATCCCTGTACGTTACAACTATGTTTGTCTAATACATTTTAATGTGATTACAAAGAATTGCCATATAATGTGTTTCTACATGGATTGTTGTACAACCAAATTCCTCAACAGTAAGATGTCCCCTGTAGCTTAGTGGGTAGAGCATGGCGCTTGCAACGCCAGGATTGTGGGTTCGTTTCCCACGGGGGGCCAGTATGAAAATGTATGCACTCACTAACTGTAAGTCGCTCTGGATAAGAGCGTCTGCTAAATGACTAAAATGTCAATGTAAAACACATGAAAGAAACCTCCATGGACTGTTCAAAACTGGGAACATATAAATACAATTCTAAGAACATTGAAGGAATGTCTTGTGCACGCTGATACAAACCATGTAAGAATGTCCTTACAACTGGACATGCAGTTCCTTCAGAAAGTACTCATACCCCTTGACTTATTGCACATTTTGTTGTGTTACAGCCTGAATTCACCCATCTACACACAATACCCCATAATGACAAAGTGAAAACGTGTTTTTAGAAATTTGTGCACATTTATTGAAAATGAAATACAGAAATATCTCATTTACTTATTACAGTACCAGTCAAAAGTTTGGACACACCTACTATTTCAAGGGTTTTTCTTTATTTTCAATTTTCTACATTGTAGAATAATAGTGAAGACATCAAAACTATGAAATAACACATATGGAATCATGTAGTAACCAAAAAAGTGTTAAACAAATCAAAATATATTTTAGATTTTTCAAAGTAGCCACCCTTTGCCTTGATGACAGCTTTGCACACTCTTGGCATTCTCTCAACCAGCTTCACCTGGAATGTTTTTCCAACAGTCTTGAAGGAGTTCCCACATATGCTGAGCACTTGTTGGCTGCTTTTCCTTCACTCTGCGGTCCAACTCATCCCAAACCATCTCAGCTGGGTTGAGGTCGGGTGATTGTGGAGGCCAGGTCATCTGATGCAGCACGCCATCACTCTCCTTCTTGGTCAAATACCCCTTACAAAACATGGAGGTGTGTTGTGTCATTGTCCTGTTGAAAAACAAATGATAGTCACACTAAGCGCAAACCAGATGGGAGGGCATATCGCTGCAGAATGCTGTGGTAGCCATGCTGGTTAAGTGTGCCTTGAATCCTAAATAAATCACAGACCGTGTCACCAGCAAAGCTCCCCCACACCATCTGTTATGATGAGTTTCTAGGGTATCAAGTGATTACGAATTTAAGGATGTACTTAGACACTTTTGATGGGGAGTTCATATAAGATATTTAATATGGTACCCTGGTTAGTTATAACAATAAGGACATAGCCCTGCCTCTGCCATCTTCCAACTCCAGAAAAAAGATCCACTCTCTATATATACAGTGAGGGAAAAAAGTATTTGATCCCCTGCTGATTTTGTACGTTTGCCCACTGACAAAGACATGATCAGTGTATAATTTTAATGGTAGGTTTATTTGAACAGTGAGAGACAGAATAACAAAAAAAAAATCCTGAAAAACACATGTCAAAAATGTTACGAATTGATTTGCATTTTAATGAGGGAAATAAGTATTTGACCCCTCTGCAAAACATGACTTAGTACTTGGTGGCAAAACCCTTGTTGGCAATCACAGAGGTCAGACGTTTCTTGTAGTTGGCCACCAGGTTTGCACACATCTCAGGAGGGATTTTGTCCCACTCCTCTTTGCAGATCTTCTCCAAGTCATTAAGGTTTCGAGCCTGATGTTTGGCAACTCAAACCTTCAGCTCCCTCCACAGATTTTCTATGGGATTAAGGTCTGGAGACTGGCTAGGCCACTCCAGGACCTTAATGTGCTTCTTCTTGAGCCACTCCTTTGTTGCCTTGGCCGTGTGTTTTGGGTCATTGTTATGCTGGAATACCCATCCACGACCCATTTTCAATGCCCTGGCAGGGGAAGGAGGTTCTCACCCAAGATTTGACGGTACATGGCCCCGTCCATCGTCCCTTTGATGCGGTGAAGTTGTCCTGTCCCCTTAGCAGAAAGACACCCCCAAAGCATAATGTTTCCACCTCCATGTTTGACGGTGGGGATGGTGTTCTTGGGGTCATAGGCTGCATTCCTCCTCCTCCAAACACGGCGAGTTGAGTTGATGCCAAAGAGCTCCATTTTGGTGTCATCTGACCACTACACTTTCACCCAGTCCTCCTCTGAATCATTCAGATGTTCATTGGCAAACTTCAGACAGGCCTGTATATGTGCTTTCTTGAGCAGGGGGACCTTGCGGGCACTGCAGGATTTCAGTCCTTCACGGCGTAGTGTGTTAGCAATTGTTTTCTTGGTGACTATGGTCCCAGCTGCCTTGAGATCATTGACAAGATCCTCCCGTGTAGTTCTGGGCTGATTCCTCACCGTTCTCATGATCATTGCAACTCCACGAGGTGAGATCTTGCATGGAGCCCCAGGCCGAGGGAGATTGACAGTTATTTTGTGTTTTTTCCATTTGTGAATAATTGCACCAACTGTTGTCACCTTCTCACCAAGCTGCTTGACGATGGTCTTGTAGCCCATTCCAGCCTTGTGTAGGTCTACAATCTTGTCCCAGACATCCTTGGAGAGCTCTTTGGTCTTGGCCATGGTGGAGAGTTTGGAATCTGATTGATTGATTGCTTCTGTGGACAGGTGTCTTTTATACAGGTAACAAACTGAGATTAGGAGCACTCCCTTTAAGAATGTGCTCCTAATCTCAGCTCGTTACCTGTATAAAAGACACCTGGGAGCCTCTTTCTGATTGAGAGGGGGTCAAATACTTATTTCCCTCATTAAAATGCAAATCAGTTTATAACATTTTTGACATGCGTTTTTCTGGATTTTTGTTGTTGTTATTCTGTCTCTCACTGTTCAAATAAACCTACCATTAAAATTATAGACTGATCATTTCTTTGTCAGTGGGCAAACGTACAACATCAGCAGGGGATCAAATACTTTTTTCCCTCACTGTACCCTCTGTTACAAGTCTCTTCACTAACATATGGTACCCATCAGTGGGCACTCCCTTCTCTGATGTTATTACCCTTTATCCCTGTCACTATATCCTGTCCATCTATCATTTCTAAGATCAACATCAGTAATCTCTTGACATAAGGAATGCAGACTCTGTGGCACCAAGCCACTTATCTACCAACTCTCCCCTGGTCCACACAACACTATGAAATGACATCATTACAGTCCACCTTTTTTATTTATTTTGTGGTAAGTAACATTACTTAGATATAATATTACCTACACCAACAATTCACCTATTACATCATATAAAATACAATATTCTCCAATCAGTAGTGTGTATATATATATATATATATATATATATATATATATATATATATATATATATATATATATATATATGTTTAGATCCTAAACTATGCTAGATAACTGACCCATCATCTTAGACAGGCTACTGAGAAAACATCCATAGAAATAAATTGTTACCATCATGACATCATCCCCACAAATACAAAGATCCAGGACACTTGCTAAGTTACATGGATATTACAATATATTCAAATGAATATATCAAAATAAAATAACTTCAGTCTTCTTCATCCATGTTCCGTCAGAGGAACCCCAAGCTTTTCTCTTGTCACGTGGGGCGCTATCTGATCGTCTGATATAGTCTTCTTTCCACATCTTCAATCCTGTAAACCTTAAAATCCACTTTATACATTTCCAACTTAACATTCCCCATTCCTCAATCAACATTATCAATGGACTCTAAACTGGAATAACATGATATTGTTGGAAATTGTTTAGTGGACTATGAGGTGAAACTGAGTTAATCATCAACATATAGTTAACATTCTTTGTGGCTAACTGAATTGGGTCATTTCACTGTATACAGGGCCGTCTGAAGTTTGCCAATGAACATCTGAATGATTCAGAGGAGAACTGGGTGAAAGTGTTGTGGTCAGATTAGACCAAAATGGAGCTCTTTGGCATCAACTCAACTCGCCGTGTTTGGAGGAGGAGGAATGCTGTCTATGACCCCAAGAACACCATCCCCACCGTCAAACATGGAGGTGGAAACATTATGCTTTGGGGGTGTTTTTCTGCTAAGGGGACAGGACAACTTCACCGCACCAAAGGGACGATGGACGGGGCCATGTACCGTCAAATCTTGAGTGAGAACCTCCTTCCCTCAGCCAGGGCATTGAAAATGGGTCGTGGATGGGTATTCCAGCATGACAATGACCCAAAACACACGTCCAAGACAACAAAGGAGTGGCTCAAGAAGAAGCACATTAAGGTCCTGGAGTGGCCTAGCCAGTCTCCAGACCTTAATCCCATAGAAAATCTTTGGAGGGAGCTGAAGGTTCGAGTTGCCAAACGTCAGGCTCGAAACCTTAATGACTTGGAGAAGATCTGCAAAGAGGAGTGGGACAAAATCCCTCCTGAGATGTGTGCAAACCTGGTGGCCAACTACAAGAAACGTCTGACCTCTGTGATTGCCAACAAGGGTTTTGCCACCAAGTACTAAGTCATGTTTTGCAGAAGGGTCAAATACTTATTTCCCTCATTAAAATGTAAATCAATTCATAACATTTTTTACATGTGTTTTTCTGGATTTACTTGTTGCTATTCTGTCTCTCACTGTTCAAATAAACCTACCATTAAAATTATAGACTGATCATGTCTTTGTCAGTGGGCAAACGTACAGAATCAGCAGGGGATCAAATACTTTTTTCCCTCACTGTATAGGAGACTTCCATCAATCCTGGAAAAGAAAACTCCCACTCACAAGACACTAGATAATACCACGTTTCATTAAGTTAACTACATCTTCTAATATAAACCTATAACCCCTTTCTAGTAATTTAATCATCGCAAACTGTTGCATTGATGTTTTACAATAACAACCTATTGTTTAATATCTTCATAATATACAAAAAAATGTTTACTTCTTCATCAGCCTAATAGTAAAAACTATCTCCCATTGTTCAACCTACCATAAACAGATAATCGTTTTTAGAATGAATGAACTGTCTGCATAACTCCTTGTTGTTTAAACAATCTATAGAATTGAATAATAATAATAAAAAATTGTCAAAGAACGTTCCATATTCAACTATCTAGACATGTTCTTCATATCATCCCAATGTGTCCTTCATATGTCAATACAGCCCAACTATCACTACATCTTTCACACTCTTACGAAATCATGTCATTAGTAAATTGTCTCCACAAAGTAATACTACCTAATATCATATTTTCATTCACCTAAATATAAATAATTATTTTAATACCAATCTATTAAACAATCCAAGTCAACATTTCACATATCCCAATAAACCTACTTAACCTTCTTCAAACAATCCAATTCAACATTTCACATCTCCCAATGATCCTACTTAATCTTCTTCAAACAATCCAAGTCAACATTTCTCATCTCCCACAACAAAATCTATTATTCTCTACCGCTGACTTTCCATCTAACGGTATCTCAACAGATGACAAATGATTGTGAAGTTATAGTCAAAACGAACAAAACATCTATTCACAGATATGCAACTTTAATTACTATTTTATCCTATCCGACATGGACTCATCGTAACCCATAATGTCCCTTACAGCTCTCTCACGTTTCAGCGAGCTCCAATGGTTAACACCCGCAAACAAAAACATGGAAACTCTTCAATTTTTGTACTAGTAGACAAAATAACACACTCTCAAACAGCGTTCTGTATTAACCTCTATTGTAGGGTTTAAAAACTAACTTAACAACATTAACCATCCATTAACCATCATGTTTGGTTCCGTTGATCTATTACGATAGTATGTCCATAATACTTCTATATTAACCTCAACCGAAAGTTGCTATATTCCTCAGTCAATGTTATATTTCCTTTTATTCTCCGAATTCCCTTGCTTCACTTCCCATGAAGATAAGACATTCGCTTCTCTATGCGTCCTATACTACATTCTATTTCCCCTGTAATCAACTAAGATCATAGCCACAGCTCTTATGAAACCACCAATCCACCATTATCAGAATACATCAGATCTAGGTAAATGTCCTTTCTAAGTAGACTACAAGTAACACCAAACACTTGCTGTAGTTTACCATCATATATTGAATTCATATCCATATTATCAATATCAAATTTATTTATAGACAATATAGATTTTTATAACACTTTTTGAGTTACTACATGATTCCATATGTGTTATGTCATAGTTTTGATGTCTTCACTATTATTCTACAATGTAGAAAATAGTAAAAATGAAGAAAAACCCTTAAATGAGTAGGTGTGTCAAAATTTTGACTGGTACTGTATGTATTCACATCCCTGAGTCAATACTTTGTAGAAGCACCTTTGGCAGTGATTACAGCTGTGCGTCTTTCTGGGTAAGTCTCTTAGAGCTTCCCACAACTGGATTGTGCAAACATTTTCGAAATTCTTCAAGCTCTGTCAAATTTGTTGATCAATGCTAGACAACCATTTTCAGGTTTTGTCATAGATTTTCAAACCGATTTAAGTCAAAACTGTAACTCGGCCACTCAGGAACATTCACTGTCTTCTTGGTAACTAACTCCAATGTAGATTTGGCCTTGTGTTTTAGGTTATTGTCCTGCTGAAAGGTGAATTTTTTTTTCTCCCAGTGTCTGGTGGAAAGCAGACAACCAGGTTTTCCTCTAGGATATTTCCTGTGCTTAGCTCCATTCCGTTTCATTTTTGGCCTGAAAAACTCCCCAGTCCTTACATTTACATTTACGTCATTTAGCAGACGCTTATGGAGGACTAAAAGTGCCACAATTAAATAAATAAATACACCATTAAATAATTACTTAAATGTGTCATTAATTAATTAAATGTGTCATTAATTAATTAAAATTAGAATTAAATACATAAATGTGTAATTAAATGTATCATTAATTAATTCAAATACCGATTCATTTTATGTAAAATACATATAATTATTTCACTATTTACATTTACATTTCATGATCCTGCATTGCAGTGATTCATGAATTACTTAAAACTGTCAAACTGACCCATCAAAGTCAGTGGGCGGGGCTAACGCGAATCTAGTCTGATCCATTGCTTTGGTCTGAAGTAGAGTAGGCCAACCTGGATAGAGACAATGGAGGATCTCCGTGAACTTTCCAGGGAGTTGGTTAGAGACATTTTAAACTTAGCAGAGGATGTAGAAGCAGGACCTGCTGACCCAGAGCATGTAGCTAGTAAAGCAGAGGAACTTATTGAAGTTGTTGGAGTCATTTCCGCACTTTCCGACGAAGATATCGACCACAGAGTGATTGCAAATCTAGAAGAAGTTGTCCACCGCTTCTCTGGTACCAGGGCACTTCAGGCCCAACACACACAGGGACCGGGGCGTTTGGCGTTTGACATACCGAGTGCAGTTCTGGAGCATCAACTTCTTTGTGGAGTTCCCGCAGTTCAAATTGCAGCGATGTTCGGTGTGTCAAAGAGGACCATCAGGAGGCGCATGCAACAATACAGTTTAAGGTATTTACACTAAATTCATGAGTTTTCTGTTTATGAATTGCTGCTCTCATACACTCGGAAAGAATATGACGTTTAAGGTAACATTACTTGATGTTGTGTTTTTCTTGTTTGTACAGAAAGACAGATCTCTATTCAGCTGTGAATGATGAGGAGTTAGACCGTATTGTAAGTGAAATTCACAGAAGTCATCCAAACACCGGCTACAAGCTAATGCGTGGTCACCTGAATGCAAGAGGTGTGCATGTTCCAAGTGAGTAGATAATAATATGGGCATTATTTAAATGTATTTTTAATTTGGAGCTCTGCCCCTTTGAAAGGTGAAGGAAGCCCGCTTATGGAAAGACATCGCCTCTGAGATGTAGAATGTGATGGTGCTAAATGTGATACTTTAAATGAAACATTTACTATAGATTATTGTCTCTTTAAAATCTCCCGAGCTTTTAAAGATCAACCTGTGAGCTGTAGTTTCTACAGTGCATACTATGCAAAGCTGTATTATTTTAAAAAACTGAATAAGTAACATTTCATTTCTCACTGCCTTGGTGACCAAAAATAACAATCTTGTGTAAGGACATGTCAAACTAGTTTTAAGTACAAGACTGATTATGCTTGTCATCCATTCAGGTTCCTGAAGAATATGGGATCGATTGGAACGGACCTCACTGCCTTCATCGAGGCACTGTGTCAGTCCCCGAGGTTCAGCTGGCCCGTGAGCTCTCAGATGAAGAGGTTGCAATTTTGCCAGCTCCAGGAGTTTCTGTTACTGATGCACTTAGACTATATGTAGAGACTGTGGAAGTGTTATCAAGAATCTTAGACTGATGTCCAACCCATGTTTTTATTTGTTGTGTTAGAACAAGCAAGGAAAAACTGAAAGTTTACTTTCCTTTTAAAAGAAAGGAAAAAAAGCTGTTTCTTTGAAGCTTCCTGTCTCATTATGGTCCACAGAATGACTAACTTGAATGCTGTACTGTTAGCACTGAAGGTGCAGAACAGTTTGATTTTAGTAAATGGAAGAAAAAAAAGTCAACTACTGCACAGTGTGTTAATGTTTTCAAAGACACTGAACTTGTGTCAATTCATCTGAACTGTGTATGCATTGACATTAGGGCTGGGCAATATGGAGAAAATCAAATATCACATTTTTGACCTAACACCTTGATGTCGATATTGCAACGATATTGTAAGGTTGACAATTGGTGCATTCACAAAATATCTTCCACATTTAGATTTCGGATAAATAACTATCATATTGTGGATATAATGACTAAGTGGTAAAAGGCAAATAATAGAACAGCTAGAACAGTCTGGTAAGTTCAGAAAATGACATCACTTTACTGTAATGCAGCCTTTGAAACCAGGAAAAGACTAAACTTACCATGTAACGATATTACACTTCTTCAAAATCTAATGGTGCTTTTCCATTACATGGTACCTACTCGCCTCGCCTCGCCTTTTTTGGTTTTCCATTACGAAAAAAAGTACCTGGTACCTGCTAACATATACTTTTTTTAGCATCTGCTCAGTCGAGGTTCCGTTGCAATGAAAGTTCTGTTTAACCGTGTAACTAAACCAACGTAGAGGTGAATAGCGCCACCCTGTGTATTGGAATGTGTTCAGTAGCTCTGCATCAATCCATTATCCGGAATTGATTTGTCTTGGCTTGATGCAGAGGGTAACCAATCAGGCGTTAGGTTCCGCCTACCAACTTTTGATGGGTCAGTTTGACAGTTTTAAGTAATTCAGGAAGCACTCCAACGCAGGACCATGAAATGTAAATGTAAATAGTGAAATTATTATATATGTATTTTACATAAAATGAATCGGTATTTGAATTAATTAATGACACATTTAATAACACATTTATGTATTTAATTCTAATTTGAATTAATTAATGACACATTTAAGTAATTATTTAATGGTGTATTTATTTATTTAATTGTGGCACTTTTAGTCCTCCATAGACGCTCTTATCCAGAGCGACTTACAAATAGGTGCATTCACCTTATAGCCAGTGGGATAACCACTTTACAATGTTTTTTTTTTTGTTTGTTTGTTTTTTTTTTGGGGGGGTAAGGGGGGGTAGAAGGATTACTTTATCCTATCCCAGGTATTCCTTAAAGAGGTGGGGTTTCAAATGTCTCCGGAAGGTGGTGAGTGACTCCGCTGTCCTGGCGTCGTGAGGGAGCTTGTTCCACCATTGGGGTGCCAGAGCAGCGAACAGTTTTGACTGGGCTGAGCGGGAACTATGCTTCCGCAGAGGTAGGGGAGCCAGCAGGCCAGAGGTGGATGAACGCAATGCCCTCGTTTAACGATAACCGGCATACCCATAACATGATGCAGCCACCACTATGCTTGAAAATATGGAGTTTGGTACTCAGTAATGTGTTGTATTGGATTTGCACCAAACATAACACTTTGTATTCAGGACAAAAAGTTAATTGCTTTGCCATATTTTTTGCAGTATTACTTTAGTGCCTAGTTGCAAATAGGATGCATGTTTTTGAATATTTTTATTCTGTACAGACTTCCTTCTTTTCACTCTGTCAATTAGGTTAGTATTGTGGCGTAACTACAATGTTGTTTATCCATCCTCAGGTTTTTCTTTTTTTCACTCTGTAACTGTTTTAAAGTCACAATTGGCCTCATGGTGAAATCCCTGAGCGGTTTCCTTCCTCTACGGCAACTGAGTTAGGAAGGATGCCTGTATCTTTGTAGTGACTGGGTGTATTGATACACCATCCAAAGTGTAGTTAATAACTTCACAATGCTCAAAGGACTATTCAATGTCTGCTTTTATTTATTTTTACCCATCTACCAATGGGTGCCCTTCTTTGCGAGGCATTGGAAAACCTCCCTGGTCTTTGAGGTTGAATCTGTGTTTGAAATTCACTGCTCGACTGAGGGAACTTACAGATAATTGTATGTGTGGGTTACAGAAATGAAGTAGTAATTCACAAATCATGTTAAACACGATTATTGCACACAGAGTCCATGCAACTTATTATGTGACTTGTTAAGCAAATATTTACTCCTGAATTTATTTTAGGCTTGTCATAACAAAGAGGTTAGACTTATTGACTCAAGACATGTCTAAAAGCATAATTTCACTTTGACATTATGGGGTATTGTGTGTAGGCCAGTGACAAATAATCTCAATTTAATCAATTTAATATTTAGGATGTAACACAATTTTTTTGGGAAAAGGTCAAGGGGTTTGAATACTTTCTGAAAGCACTGTATTTTGTGTTTTGGGAACCTGTCTCTTGTAATGTCCCCACATTGTTCTCACAAACCTAATGACATGTTTATATAACAGAAAAAAATTGTGTTCTGTGAACATTGGATCAACATTAGGGGAATGTTTTCTGCAACCTAATTCAAACATTATATGAATGTTAGCACAACTGGACAGAGATTGTATTTTGGGAACCTATCTAATGTCCCCACACTGTTCTCACAACATAATTATACTGAACAAAAATATAAACGCAACATGTAAAGTGTTGGTCACATGTTTCATAAGCTGAAATAAAAGATCCCAGAAATTTTCCATACGCACAAAAACCTTCTTTCTCTCAACTTTTGTGCACAAATTTGTTTACATCCATGTTAGTGAGCATTTCTCCTTTGCCAAGATAATCCATCCACATGACAGGTGTGGCATATCAAGAAGCTGATTAAACATCATGATCATTACACAGATGCACCTTGTGCTGGGGACAATAAAAGGCCACTCTAAAATGTGCAATTTTGTCACACAACACAATGTCACAGATGTCTCACGATTTGAGGGAGCGTGCAATTGGCATGCTGACTGCAGGAATATCCACCAGAGCTGTTGCCAGAGAATTGAATGCTCAATTCTCTACCATAAGCCAATATCTGAAGCTTGAATATCTGAAGATGCCAGAAAATGAGAAAAAAAAATACCAACCTACCTGCACCGTTTTCTCTTCCATTTTAGATTTAAGTTCGGACTCAACATTTCTTAGATCCTCTTGTTTTCTCTTACTCCCCTTTGTGTTGTGGCTTGCCATAGTGTATACAACTACATTTAGCTTACATTTAGCCAATGTCGTTTTAGAGAATTTGGCAGTACGTCCAACCGGACTAAAAACCGCAGACAACGTGTAACCACACCAGCCCAGGACCTCCACATGCGGCTTCTTCACCTGCGGGATCATCTGAGACCAGACACCTGATGAAACTGCACAGTATTTTTGTCTGTAATAAAGCCCTTTTGTGGGGAAAAACTCATTCTGATTGGCTGGGCCTGGCTCCCAAGTGGGTGGGCATATGCACTCCCAGGCCCACCCATGGCTGCGCCCCTGCCCAGTCATGTGAAATCCATAGATTAGGGCCTAATTAATTTATTGCAATTGACTGATTTTCTTATATGAACTGTAACTCAGTAAAATCTTGAAATTGTTGCATGTTGTGTTTATCTTTTTGTTCAGTATAAATATTTTGGGAACTTTAAAAGAACATACAGATACAGTGCCTTGCAAAAGTATTCATCCCCCTTGGCGTTTTTCCTATTTTGTTGCATTACAACCTGTAATTTAAATGGATTTTTATTTGGATTTCATGTAATGGACATACACAAAATAGTCAAAATTGGTGAAGTGAAATTTAAAAAATAACTTGTTTCAAAAAATTCTAAAAAATTAATAACGGAAAAGTGGTGTGTGCATATGTATTCACCCCCTTTGCTATGAAGCCCCTAAATATGATCTGGTGCAACCAATTACCTTCAGAAGTCACATAATTAGTTAAATAAAGTCCACCTGTGTGCAATCTAAGTGTCACATGATCTGTCACATGATCTCTGTATATATACACCTGTTCTGAAAGGCCCCAGAGTCTGCAACACCACTAAGCAAGGGGCACCTCCAAGCAAGCGGCACCATGAAGACCAATGAGCTCTCCAAACAGGTCAGGGACAAAGTTGTGGAGAAGTACAGATCAGGGTTGGGTTATAAAAAAATATCAGAGACTTTGAACATCCCACGGGCAACATTAAATCCATTATTTAAAAAATGAAAGAATATGGCACCACAACAAACCTGCCAAGAGAGGGCCGCCCACCAAAACTCACAGACCAGGCAAGGAGGGCATTAATCAGAGAGGCAACAAATAGACCAAAGATAACCCTGAAGGAGCTGCAAAGCTCCACCGCGGAGATTGGAGTATTTGTCCATAGGACCACTTTAAGCCGTACACTCCACAGAGCTGGGCTTTACGGAAGAGTGGCCAGAAAAAAACCATTGCTTAAAGAAAAAATTAAGTGTTCACCAAAAGGCATGTGGGAGACTCCCCAAACATATGGAAGAAGGTACTTTTTGGCCATCAAGGAAAACGCTATGTCTGGCGGAAACCCAACACCTCTCATCACCCCGAGAACACCGATGTTTTTCATCGGCAGGGACTGTGAAACTGGTCAAAATTTGAGGGGTGAATAGTTATGCACGCTCAAGTTTTCTGTTTTTTTGTCTTATTTCTTGTTTGTTTCACACAAAAAAAGTATTTTACATCTTCAATGTGGTAGGTATGTTGTGTAAATCAAATGATACAACCCCCCCCAAAAAATCAATTTTAATTCCAGGTTGTAAGGCAACAAAATAGGAAAAATGCCAAGGGGGGTGAATACTTTCACAAGCCACTGTATTTTTTCAACATCATAGGAATGTTTTTTACACCCTAATACCAACATTGTATAATCATCATCACAACTCAGTTTTTGTGTTTTGGGAATATATCTCTTGTGATGTCCCCATACTGCTTCCACAACCTAATAAAAAATTCTGTGAACCTTTAAAGAACTGACAAAATGTTTTCTGGGAACGTTCTTAGAACATCAGGTGAATGTTTTATACAAACATTGTATAATCATCAGCACAACTGGAGATTTTGTGTAATGAGAACATTTGCCACAACCTAACAAATGTTCTGGGAACTTTCACAGAACTCATTTTGGTTTGCTGGGTAGACGGTGTGTGTGTAGACACTGTGTGCACTGTGTCCTTCATGTCGCCTACTTTATTTACTCTGAAAAAGTTACTATCATGTCCATCTTGTCATGTCCACTTACACTATCATGTCCATCCATCACCACCTGTTGCAATGTGTTTTTATGGTAATGTGGCCATCATCAAGGTAATTTCAGTTAGTTTTATGTCTCGTCCTGAAGTGATGGTAATGTGTTCTATTTTGGTGTCAAAGATCTTTGTGAAATCATAGAAATGTGTAGTTTTGTACAAATCATGTATGGGACAAGCCAAAGAACATATATTTTATGTACTAGAATGTACCCCTTAGAACCTGACAATCCAAAAATGAATGGGTTTTCAGGTAAAACTGGTCTAGTTGTGGTTTGTCTTTGTAACCTAAGTTGAATGTCTGGGTTCTAACCTTGGTTGACTGTGTTAGCACACTGAGCTAAAGCCTAGGCATTTGCTCACGGGGCATGCACAAGTCTTCAGTGTCCTTTCCTCTCTGGTCGAAGGGAATCGTATGAGGCAATGCTAGAGCAGGAATCTGTAAGTCACAAACACACACACAGGAGGGTGTGAGAGCATGGTCCCAGGGGAGAGAGGCAGAAGAAACTCATTATCCTGTGAGAGAAGCATAAGAACATCAAACTGCTTCCTGACACACACAACCCAGTAATATAAACACACAGCGGTGGGGCACAGGGGTACGTGCCCCTTCAGATTTGTCTCGTCAAAATAAACAAATATTTTTTTTGTATTTTCTTCTTTTTCTGTAGTACTACTAGCCACCTAGCAATTTTATGAAGTTGGCTTTAGTTAGGCCAGATAGGTTCCCAATCTCCCAACCTCATAACTAGATACCAAGAACCCATTTCAGGCTATAAATCAAGTTAGAGTAGCAAGCTAGTCTAACTATCTTAGCTGGCATGCCTGCTGGCAAGGTTGGTAGACTTTAGAAAAGCAAGCAATAACTAAATGTACTGAATAAGACTCACATTCCTTTCAATCTTTGACCCAGATTTTTGCAGAGAAGCACGTTTAGTTTTTTGACGTTTTTTTTTACCACCAGTCTTGAGTATACTGACCACTCAAGAAGTATGCTTAGATATGCAGAAAAATAAACACATTTTTGACAGAATTAAGCATAGTGATTATGGCTCTAGATTGCAGGAAAAATTGTTTCAGGTGTTTGAAAAAGAAAAAAAACACTCGAATTTACGGATGGGGGGGCCCCCCCTACGGACCAGCCATCCACATGTACTTTGTGCCCCCTCAGATTTTTGGGGTGCATGACGCCCCTGTACACACACACACAACCCATTACTGACAGAGAGAGGTGGAAGAATTCAAACCAAAAGAGGAGGTAGACGAAGCGAGGGATGCAGACGAATATATGCACTTCTCCCCACCTGTGGGATGAAAGAGGTGTGTGTGTTTGTGGTGTATGCCTCTATTAGGTATTAGAAGCTTCTTGATATCAGACTCAAAGGAACAGTCCAGTCAGACTTGTCTCAGTTTATCAGGATCCATATAGACATGGAGTAAAGCATAGTTCTGAGAGTGAAGCAGCTCTTTAACTGTTCAGTAAACCAACACAGACACACCTGGACCAGGCAGCTCTGCTGCACCGAGGAAAATTGAACATGAGTGCATGCAAAATAGACAATACACACATGCCAGAGGTAATTGTAACTAACACATATTCATGCACGCAAACATGGACACACGTGAAGTAATTCTAAGTTATATGTGGAGTCTAAACAATGCTGCCCCACACTGAGCCTAATCAGGAACAATTAGGAGAGCGGGAGCAGAGAGACAGAGAAGGAGAGAGAGGGTGGAAGAATATAACTAAAACCATGGAGCAAGGGAAGAAGGAAAATAATGGGGAGAGAGGGGAAGGATGAGAGGGAGAGATAGATACATGCTGAGAGGGAGAGGGGGGCAGAGAAAGGAGATATTATCCTCTGTTATGTCCACCTGTAGGTATGAAGTCTTAGGCTGTTGTCAGAAAGAGAACTACAACCTCTGGCTGTGTTTAACTGACCTGGTTGGCGAGAAGTCAGTGAAGGAATGAGGGGAAGAGAAATGCTCAGTGAGAAAGAGACATGCGTTGGGGGTTTAGAGGGTGTTGACGAGACGAGAGGGAGAGGGAGAAAGGGGAAGAGAAAGAGAGGGGATGGAGGGAAAGCGGGAGAGAGAGAGATGGAGAGAATTATCAATTTTAATTCAAAGTCACAGTACAGCCCTAAACTCAATCCACTTTCTGCCACGCGTATCAACCGCATTGTAAGGTTCTTACAGGGAAGTTTCCCACCCACCCTCTCTCTCTCTCTCTCTCTCTCTCTCTCTCTCTCTCTCTCTCTCTCTCTCTCTCTCTCTCTCTCTCTCTCTCTCTCTCTCTCTCTCTCTCTTCCACCCTCCCTCTCTCCCTCTCTCTCTCCTGGCAATTCCATCTCTCCCTCTCTCTACATCTCTCTCTCTCTGTCCCTCTCTCTGTCCCTCTCTCCCTCTCTTCTATTGTACGGTTCTTACTGGGTCCTTCAACTTTAATCCCTCTCTTTAATAACTCTCCAGATCAGGGCTCGGTCAGGGCTCCCAGCTCTACCTAATCTCACACAGAAATAGATATTCTCTCTTTCTTCCTCTCACTTGCATGTGTGTGTGTGTCTTACTGCTTTGGCTATATGCATGTATTACTGTCATGTTGAGTGTATTGCTGGTTCTCTGCTCTCTCTGATATTAATGCTAATTCCCCACAGTACAGAAACAGCACTGATGGGTAATTAGCATGTAGCATCACAACAGAGAACCAATAGCACTGATGGCTAATTAGCATGTAGCACCACAACAGAGAACCAATAGCACTGATGGCTAATTAGCATTTAGTATTTCACCATAGAAAACAAGTAGCAGTGATGGCTAGGCTAATTACCATTTTACTTCACTATTTGACGTACCACAGAGCAAGCCACAGACCCTCACATAGCCTACTAAACACCCACATATACAAGTTGACGGACGTTTACTAAGGCAGAATTCTACCAAACATAACTTCTATCATACTCAGCCACCACCACCCGCTGTTTGTGTGTGTGTGTGTGTGTGTGTGTGTGTTTGTGTGGTACTTTAGTTTCAGTCTCTTTGGCCTACTTAGATGTGTTGTAAGTAGCACAGTGAGCAGCTCCTCTCCCTGTAGACCCAGCTGAATAATATACACACAAACACACACACACACAATAGAGCAGTGTTGGGGCTGCTGGGTAATACGATACACTCGCTCCGGAATAACTTGCTGGACAATGTGACAGTGTGTGTGAGAGAGAGAGAGAGCTCATCTTGGTAATGACTGCTATACTATTATATTGCGGTTTAGGGATCAAATACATGCAGGCGCTGCCTGTTATATGACACTGTGTGTGTGTGTGTGTGTACTATTATTCCAGGCATTAGGGACAAGGCACATGCATAGCCTGGTATGTGAGCCTATGGGCCAATGGAGAGCTGCTCAGAATAATATGTCTTTATTTCTCTCTTCCCTTCTTTCTCTCTCTCTCTGTGTGTGTGTGTGTGTGTGTGTGTGTGTGTGTGTGTGTGTGTGTGTGTGTGTGTGTGCCAGGGGGTTGGCTTTGTGACTTAGATTGACAGGAGTGCTCCTTATTATAGCCCAGACTGAAGTGTATGTGTGTCTCTCAGTATGCTGTCCCTGTCCTTCTCCCTGCTCTCTCGCTTTCTCCTGGTATCCCACCCCCCCACCCCTCCTCCACTTTAAGCAATAACAGTAGTTTAATCTCATCTCTCTCTCCCCCCTCTTCTCATCCCTCTCTCTCTCTCCTCCAGCATAATTTAGATCCAATGAATACCTAATGACCCAGAATCCTACCTGAAATCCCCTCACACCGTTCCATCTCACTTCCCTCTCTTCTCCTCTCCTTTCCTTCTCTCCACCCATGTCACCTCATATCCTCTGAAACACTAATTAAGGATTGTGGCTTTACCAACTGCATTTACTAAATGCATTTTCACATAACGCTAGGCTATTTGCTGTTGGATCATTTTTTCAAAGGGTTAAAGTTCCAATATCACTGGATTAGGCTGGCTTCACATGCTCGTGGGAAATAGGAAACTGGGAACTGGGACCTGGGAAGTGGTAAGTCCAACATGATTGTGTTCAAGTGCTTTTGAAGTCTAAACAATTCTTCAACCAATAAGATTTGATCTAGTTTGATACGCTTTCTAATATTGCTAATAATAAAGTTAGCTAGCGTGCTTACATTGACAATATGGTCAGACTAGCTACATTATCCATATTGATAAGGTTGTGTAGTTATCAAAAACGGATTTGTTGTCTTCTTTTGGTTGAAAAGGTAAAAGGCCAGTGGTGAAACGTCACAACTCGGCTAACAACATGTTCTCAGTTTTCCACTGGAGGGTCATTCAAGTGAAATTTCCCACTGAGAACTAGGAGCTTCCGATAACTCCGATAGCACGTGAATGCGGCATTAGCCTATCACTACCTGTGTTGGCTATGAAGTAGTTTTATTGTGAGAATTTAAATGCCACTCTAAAATCCCTTTTAACACAAAGTATTGCCATTTGACACATTCTTTTATTTCAAAATAAAAGAATAAACATTTAACGATTAAACAGACAATGATGCCACAACACTCCCGGGCTTCTTGTGGGAAATTGGCGTGAACTAATGCCACGTTCACTTGCTATCAGAGTTATCAGCTCCTTCTTCTTCTTTTATGGTACTGTATATTGGTGTTCACACAATTTAATGTGCATGCCACCACCTACTGTGCGGGATGGAAAGTAAATACAAGTAAATAAATAAACTAAATCAAACTACTGTTCTGTTCAAAATAAAACAGATCTGATCCCTACACAGGTTCAAGGAGAGCCTGGGAGAGGGGGCTGTCTTCCGGCGCCAGTAACCCTTGTAAGTCTTCCGATGTAAACTCCTGATGTCCAGAAAACTTTTTGCCGCAGCTACAATAATGTCCAGTTTCTTTGACTTCTTTGACAGTTGAGCCACAGAGTTTATAACTGTGGCAATGAACACTGCAAAATCCACCTTTTTAACACACAGGGTACCTATTGACTGGCAGGCTGTGGTGCATCCACTACCATATCTTCACTACCATCACTTGTTTTCTCAACTCTTTTAATCGCCTCCGCATAGGAGATTCGAATGACTGCTCAATCTCCTTCACCCTTACAGGGCACGCCAGGAACTCTGGATCATGATCCCCACCACAATTGCAACACCGTCGTCCTTCTACATGCCCTTCTTCAGTATACTCTTTCTGTATGCACACACTCAAAACATGTACAAATCCTTTACACGATTTACACTGCAATGGTTTGGGAACGAAAGCTCTTACAGCAAATCTTACATAACCAAACTTCACAGGCGCAGGTAGATCTTTATCAAAAAACAGCAGAACCTTCCTCCTTTTCTACATTCACCCAAAGGGTAAGGCGCCGGGCACCAACCACCCCTGCAATTCTCTTCATCTATTCAATCTTAACATGCTTCGTCACCCCTGAGATGACTCCTTTAACGGGCGCTCTGCTCCTATGTTCAAAGCACAATACTTCTGTTGTATGGACTCATTTGAGGCCCACTGCAATCTTCCTCTGTTCTTCAGAAATACAATTACTCAGAATAAAACTTTGATAGATTCCACTTTTCCCAGCGCATGCTTCACAATCTTTGACACCTCAAACGGGTCTTCCAGATATCCATCCTTAATCTTTTCATGCATGAGTTCCAAATATCTCTAACGGTCACCTCAGTGTGAGTTTTTTTATGCGCGTGATGTCAGAATGCACTCACTGTTCCAAAATGTGATTGTTACGCAACAGGACAGTTAACCCATGCTGCCCTCAAACCAAGACACGCTGTCTGTTAATTATCTATAGGCTATGTTTCAACATGTCAATTTCTAATTATTTTCTAATTACATTTACATTTTACATTTTAGTCATTTAGCAGACGCTCTTATCCAGAGCGACTTACAGTTAGTGCATACATTTTTTTTTTTTCATACCCCCTGTGGGAATCGAACCCACAACCCTGACGTTGCAAACGCCATGCTCTATCAACTGAGCTACATCCCTGCCGGCCATTCCCTCCCCTACCCTGGACGATGCTGGGCCAATTGCACGCCGCCCCATGGGTCTCCCGGTCGCGGCCGGCTACGACAGAGCCTGGATTCGAACCAGGATCTCTAGTGGCACAGCTAGCACTGCGATGCAGTGCCTTAGACCACTGCACCACTCGGTTTGAATTTAGTTGTGTTCTGCCTCCTCATTAATTCACATAAGAAATAGCCCATTTCAATTTTGCAAACAATTTATGTTTGAGGCTTTACTGAGCCGAACAAACTTTTCTCTCTTCGACGAGAGCCCAAGCACTTCCCCAGTGTTTCCCAGATAAAATATGCAGAGATTTGCGCAAATCCTAGTCAGAACAGGCCTTGCACAAACGTTTTCCCCCTGGCCCATTTTCTGGCGCCCGCATTGCCTTCATTGTTGTTTTCCTTACAAATAATAACTTTGGACATGTGTCCGTTCCTATCAAAGTAAGTGCCTTATTTTATGTATATTGTGTTGTCATTTCCACTGTAGCATACCGTATGTATGTATGTAGGTATGTACAGTGGGGAGAACAAGTATATGATACACTGCCGATTTTGCAGGTTTTCCTACTTACAAAGCATGTAGAGGTCTGTCATTTTTATCATAGGTACACTTCAACTGTGAGAGACGGAATCTAAAACAAAAATCCAGAAAATCACATTGTATGATTTTTAAGTAATTAATTTGCATTTTATTGCATGACATAAGTATTTGATCACCTACCAACCAGTAAGAATTCCGGCTCTCACAGACCTGTTAGTTTTTCTTTAAGAAACCCTCCTGTTCTCCACTCATTACCTGTATTAACTTCACCTGTTTGAACTCGTTACCTGTATAAAAGACACCTGTCCACACACTCAATCAAACAGACTCCAACCTCTCCACAATGGCCAAGACCAGAGAGCTGTGTAAGGACATCAGGGATACAATTGTAGACCTGCACAAGGCTGGGATGGGCTACAGGACAATAGGCAAGCAGCTTGGTGAGAAGGCAACAACTGTTGGCGCAATTATTAGAAAATGGAAGAAGTTCAAGATGACGGTCAATCACCCTCGGTCTGGGGCTCCATGCAAGATCTCACCTCGTGGGGCATCAATGATCATGAGGAAGGTGAGGGATCAGCCCAGAACTACACGGCAGGACCTGGTCAATGACCTGAAGAGAGCTGGGACCACAGTCTCAAAGTAAACCATTAGTAACACACTACGCCGTCATGGATGAAAATCCTGCAGCGCACGCAAGGTCCTCCTGCTCAAGCCAGCACATGTCCAGGCCCGTCTGAAGTTTGCCAATGACCATCTGGATGATCCAGAGGAGGAATGGGAGAAGGTCATGTGGTCTGATGA
The DNA here is from genome assembly GCF_020615455.1 of Coregonus clupeaformis. Classification (NCBI taxonomy): domain Eukaryota; kingdom Metazoa; phylum Chordata; class Actinopteri; order Salmoniformes; family Salmonidae; genus Coregonus; species Coregonus clupeaformis. The sequence goes on along the minus strand of NC_059217.1, from coordinate 32,183,561 downwards.
GACAAAAATTGAGCTTTTTGGTCTAAACTCCACTCGCCGTGTTTGGAGGAAGAAGAAGGATGAGTACAACCCCAAGAACACCATCCCAACCGTGAAGCATGGAGGTGGAAACATCATTCTTTGGGGATGCTTTTCTGCAAAGGGGACAGGACGACTGCACCATATTGAGGGGAGGATGAATGGGGCTATGTATCGCGAGATCTTGGCCAACAACCTCCTTCCCTCAGTAAGAGCATTGAAGATGGGTCGTGGCTGGGTCTTCCAGCATGACAACGACCCGAAACACACAGCTAGGGCAACTAAGGAGCGGCTCCGTACGAAGCAACTCAAGGTCCTGGAGTGGCCTAGCCAGTCTCCAGACCTGAACCCAATAGAAAATCTTTGGAGGGAGCTGAAAGTCTGTATTGCCCATCGACAGCCCCGAAACCTGAAGGATCTGGAGAAGGTCTGTATGGAGGAGTGGGCCAAAATCCCTGCTGCAGTGTGTGCAAACCTGGTCAAGACCTACAGAAAACGTATGATCTCTGTAATTGCAAACAAAGGTTTCTGTACCAAATATTAAGTTCTGCTTTTCTGATGTATCAAATACTTATGTCATGCAATAAAATGCAAATGAATTACTTAAAAATCATACAATGTGATCTTCTGGATTTTTGTTTTAGATTCCGTCTCTCATAGTTGAAGTGTACCTATGATAAAAATTACAGACCTCTACATGCTTTGTAAGTAGGAAAACCTGCAAAATTGGAAGTGTATCAAATACTTCTTCTCCCCTCTGTATGTATGCATGTAGGTATGGAGCATAATGTATTTACTGGTTTATTAACACTTTCAAGGACTGGTGACAAATCATGCATTCCAATTGTTGCATAAATTGTAATGGACACATACAGTATGATGTGTGTAAAATACTTTTTTTAAGGTTAAACTGATTATGATGAGCAAATGCTAAGCTATTTGCCAGCTATATTCGGCGCCATGTTAATTGACATCATACAATGCATTCTGCTTGTCAATCAAGCGTCTGTCTGACCAAAGATGTTATAACAAAACAAGGTGAAGGGATGGTTCATGCTACTGACTTATGGTGCTTTCACGACAACTGAGAACTCTGAAAAATACGATGTCAAATCATGATGTCAGTGATCTTCAGGTCAGAAAGTCGGAACTCTAGAAAGAGGCCCGAGTTCCCGATTTGGAATTCAGAGTTGGATGACCGTTCAAACCGATTTTTCCCAGTCAGAGCTAGTTTTTTTCAGAGTTCCCAGTTGTCCTGAACGCGTCAGAAGTCGGAGATTTCCGAGTTCCCAGTTCCGAGTTCCCAGTTGTTTTGAACGTGGCATCAGATTGTAACTATGGTACCTCAGGGTTGTCAGCTCAGAACCCCTTTCCAGAGGTTTTATTTTTATTTAGCTTATAAACTTCTTCTGTGTTTGCCCCCCATTTATTGATAAATCCTCCATCATAGTAATATTTCCTGCTTCATATCCCCCCACGATATCTTCCCCCATTTCTACCCCCCATGGACTTGAAAACCCCCCACAAATTCAATGACCCCCCCCACACACACACAAACCCCCTTAAAATGGTTTCCTCCAAATCTGGCAACCCTGTTAAGCGTTCGCGCTACGGTTAGGCTAGGCAGTAGGCTTGTATTTGGGGTGATGATCTGTGAGGTGATAACATTTTATTTGCTTTGTGATTTGTCAAAAATTGTAAACGACTTGTCAAGTAATCTGCTCCGGTTCTTGTATACACTGTAACAAGTACATCGAAGATTTGCAATATGCTGAAAAGTGGCCAAACTAAGTTCATATTTTTCAGGCTAGGGGCGCAGTCATCTTTGACTTTGATTTTGTTTATTTGCTTCTTATGCCGCATTCAAAACAACTGGGAACTTGGAAAAAATATGAGGTCAAATCATGATGTCAGTGATCTTCAGGTCAGAAAGTCAGACCTCTATAAAGAGGCCAGAGTTCCCAAATTGGAATTCCGAGTTGGATGACTGTTCAAATAAATTTTTCCCAGTCGGAGCTCGTTTTTTTCAGATTTCCCAGTTGTTTTGAACGCACTGAAGTCGGAAGTCTGAGATTTCTGAGTTCCAAGTTCTGAGCTCCCAGTTGTTTTGAACGCGGCATTATAGTGAATGGCATTCTGGGATTAGGGAGTTTTCTCTTGTCAAACATAAACAAACATGGCTGCCATCATAAAGAATTTAGCTGCTGTTAGCTTAGCTGACACGCATCTCTTTTCTAAACAATATTACATTTCTCCCTTGTTGTCACGCCCTGGCTCTGGGGACTCTTTTATGTTGCGCCAGGGTGTTAGTTTCTATGTTGTAGTTTCTATGTGTTTATTCTAGATCATTTAGATCTATGTTGGCCAGGGTGGTTCCCGATCAGAGGCAGCTGTTGCTCGTTGTCTCTGATTGGGAACCATACTTAGGCAGCCTGTTTTGCACAGTTATTTGTGGGATCTTGTTCTGTATAGGTTTGTGTTGGTGAACCTTTAGACTTCACGTATCGTTTTGTTGTATTGTATTAAGTACTCATTAAAAGATGTACGCCTATCACGCTGTGCCTTGGTCCGCTTCTTACGACGATCGTGACACTTGTGCTCACCAGAGATGTAGTACATTGTAAACAAGTCTAGCTGTTAGGTCGCTAACTTATGTTTTGTTTTCTGTCAGCGCAACCTGTTATTTAGACTGGTTTATGGAATGAGTTTGGCTGTGGATGTGTTTAGTGTGATGCTTGGATGATGAAGTTCGCATTTATCTTTTACAATAAAAGGTGAAATTAAGGAATAAAGTTGTGAAGACCTTTATTTCCCATCAGAACAAAACATTGTTTAGATGCTTTTCAGACGCATTTGTTGTATCATACGTTTTGTTGCTACTGTTCCAATCACATTTTTGCTATGGTACGCTGCAGGGACGACTCAACAATGATCACAAATGTGTGATCGTACGCATCAGAGGGTTAATCAACAAACGCATCCCAACAAGAAACAAATCATTATCCGACATACACGAAGACCTATCCTCCACTCCAATTTTAGATAATTTCGTTTTTGTTCCATTCTTTGACACTACTGTTGTCCATTCATCTTCACCTACTTTGCTCAACGCGCTGCTCGATTCATCCCCGGCATCCACTTCCTCCATCTTGACACCCTGAACCCACAGTGGGAAATGTAACTTGAACAACCCTCCAAGTCAGAATTAAGTGGGGAAACTCAGAGAAAATGTTGTCACCTGAGTTGTCGAGTTGTGACGTTTCACCACTGACCTTTTACATTTTCATTTTCATTTTCATATTGATAAGGTTGACTATTTCAACCTTATCAATATGGAGAATGTAGCTAGTTTGACCATATATCAATGTTAGGTAAGCTAGCTAACTTTATTATTAGCAATGTTAGCTAGCTTATCAAGCTAAATGAATGAATATGTTAGCTAAAATCGTATTGTTTGAAGAATTGCTCCAACTTCAAAGGCACGTGAACACATTCATTCATTTAGCTTGATAAGCTAGCTAACATTGCTAATAATAAAGTTAGCTAGCTTACCTAACATTGATTGAAGGTGAACGCAACATGTGAAATCAACACATTCATGTCAGACTTAAAAAATGTATGCTTGATCTTCAAAGACACAAAGAAGAGTTTGAACTCCTGGAAAGATAATGGGGATAGACGAGGTAAAGATGTCAATGGAATACAGACCGTGGGGGATAGAAGGACTCTGGATTGGCCACATTGAACAAATCTGATCTAACAAAGTGGATATTTGTCAAATCCGTCAGGAATGATGTATTGTAACAGGCCCACAATGTGGTTACTAAAATCTGATTTGGATATATTTGGCTGTTTTTGCTGCATAACATTTAGAAGTTGTCCCTTAGGTTTAGAAAAAGTGACTTCTAATGCTAACTCCCATTCGTAAAAGCTGGTAGCATAGCTAGCATACAGAAACCGGTGGTGGTAGTCAAAGTAGTTTTGAACTGTAATGCAGATAATTGATGACGATGACATGAACATGTATTGGGGTTGACATCCATACAAGCATTATACTCCAATTTTACCTCAACATAGTGTGAAATACACATATAAACAATAGCCTAAATGTGGGCCCATTTTGCTGGGGGACAATGGGGAGATTCAGGATGGAGATGCAGGTGGGAAAACGGGTAGCTCATGCCTCCTGGATGGTAGCTCCAATCGCTGGATAATATGGCTTAGTATGCAGAAGGTAAGGAGAAAAACTGTTAATTCATTCATTAGAGGAGTAGGCAAATTGGCATCAATGCACACGCTGACGGACAGGGAGAGAGTCAATATTGGGAACTGAAGGCAAGTAGGGAACATCACGGGGAACGTTCGGCCAGGGTCAGTTTGTTCAGGCCAGCCAAGGGCTTACTGTTGACAGGCTGTGTGTGTGTGTGTGTGTGTGTGTGTGTGTGTGTGTGTGTGTGTGTGTGTGTGTGTGTGTGTGTGTGTGTGTGTGTGTGTGTGTGTGTGTGTGTGTGTGTGTGTGCGTGTGCGTGTGCGTGTGTGGGTGCGTGTGTGTGTGCGCATGCGTGCGTGTGTGGGCCAGTGGCTGGTAGTCAAGTCAATATGACATATGAATATTGCAGCAGTCATTCTCTCCTGGCTGCTTCAATTATTCATCAAGCCATTCTTGCTCTGAGACCTTACCACTGTCTGTACCAGCACAACACCCCCTCTCTCCCTTCACTGTTTAATATACTCAAGAAAGCAATAGAGAGAGAAAGAGATAAAGAATGGAGAAAGATAGAGAGAGTTTGTGCACCTCCCAACCCGACTGCCTTCCATTAGCACCTCCTCACACTCTTCATAATAGAACAACAACACACAGCGCTACAGCCAACTAATCACCCTCTCTCCCTTCACTGTTTAATATACAGAGAAAGAGAGAGAGACTCACAGAGAGAGAGAGAGGCAGAGCGAGATGATGGATAGACATATAAATGAAGTGCTACAGGCGACGGTGGAAGTTGAATCACTTCTGTGACATCACCTCTGTGACATCATTCCCCAGGTGTCCTTGGTGATGAGTCACACCGTGACACTCTTCTCAAATCTGTTACCTTGGAGATTAGATTCTGTTGCCGTGGCTCCTCATGCCCTTGGGCTGTAGGTGTGTGTGTGGTGTGTGTGTGTGAGACTGACAGGTCAAGGCAGTGTTGGGGTCACCAGAGACCCTCCCCAGCTGCCAAGCTGCCCTGCAGAGAGACACCAACACAACCCTTCAGGACTAAACTGAGCCCCCCCTCACACACACACACACACACACACACACACACACACACACACATACACACACACACCTGTCCACAGTCTCAGGGCCGACCTTGTCAAGCAGAAAAAGTTATCAAGAGCAGTACCTCTCCCCTCCTTCCTAACATTAGCATCTGTTCCACCCCTGAGTGTGTGTGTGTGTGTGTGTGTGTGCACACGCTTGCGTAAGCGTTACTCCTGTGGGAGTAGTAGATGATACATCAGGTACATTTTCACCGGGAATGTTCACTCTGCTGAACAATATAGTTGTGTGTGTGTGTTTTGTTTTACTATCCTTGTGGGGAACAGAAGTCCTTGCAAGGATAGTAAAACAAGGACAATTCACAAGGAAAATTCAGACAAGTGGGGACATTATGCCGGTCCCCGCAAGGAAAAAGGCTATTTTAGGTCTAGGAGTTAGGGTTAGGAGTTATGGTTATGTTTAGGGGTTTGGGTTTAAGGTTAGGGTTAGGGTTAGGGTTAGGGTTAAGGTTAGGTTTAAGGTTAGGTTTAGGTTAAGTGTTAAGGTTATGGTCACCCACATGAAAAAATACTATAGTGTATACTATGTTAGGAATACTATAGTTTTCATTGTAGTGTTTTTGCGGACTTTACTGCAGTATTCACTATAGTGTTTTTTTACTACAGTGAATACCATAGTATTTGTTGTATACAGTAGTATACAGCAGTATTTACAGTTTATTATAGTATAAATACTGTAGTAAAAAAAAGAACAGTATATAGTAATTACTTTAGTGTTTACTAAGTGTTTCTGTTATATGATCTTTGACATAGAAGTGTGTGTGGGGGGGGGGTCTCCTCGAGGAAACCTACTTGGAGAAATACTAGGAAGGACTGGATTCTGAACGGAAAGTATTTGTCAATTTGGCAGTACGCCCAGAACCTTGTTTTGAGAACAAAAGGGATATCTTAGTTTCAAGGTCTCAGCTTGGAGAAAATAAGCCTAGTGAGGTAATGGTCAGTCACATGCATGAAGCAAAACGTTAGTGATTAATTAATTATGAATAATTAATAAGCTAAATCATGCAAATATAACTTGTCTGTGTAAGCAGTATATAAGAGAACTAATGGGACTGCCCCGGCAGAGCGCCTGACCGACATGTGTACATCAAATCAAATCAAATCAAATCAAATTTTATTGGTCACATGCGCCGAATACAACAGGTGCAGACATTACAGTGAAATGCTTACTTACAGCCCTTAACCAACAGTGCATTTATTTTAAACAAAAAAAGTAAGAATAAAACAACAACAAAAAAAGTGTTGAGAAAAAAAGAGCAGAAGTAAAATAAAGTGACAGTAGGGAGGCTATATATACAGGGGGGTACCGTTGCAGAGTCAATGTGCGGGGGCACCGGCTAGTTGAGGTAGTTGAGGTAATATGTACATGTGGGTAGAGTTAAAGTGACTATGCATAAATACTTAACAGAGTAGCAGCAGCGTAAAAAGGATGGGGTGGGGGGCAGTGCAAATAGTCCGGGTAGCCATGATTAGCTGTTCAGGAGTCTTATGGCTTGGGGGTAGAAGCTGTTGAGAAGTATTTTGGACCTAGACTTGGCACTCCGGTACCGCTTGCCGTACGGTAGCAGAGAGAACAGTCTATGACTAGGGTGGCTGGAGTCTTTGACAATTTTGAGGGCCTTCCTCTGACACCGCCTGGTATAGAGGTCCTGGATGGCAGGAAGCTTTGCCCCAGTGATGTACTGGGCCGTACGCACTACCCTCTGTAGTGCCTTGCGGTCGGAGGCCAAGCAATTGCCATACCAGGCGGTGATGCAACCAGTCAGGATGCTCTCGATGGTGCAGCTGTAGAATTTTTTGATGCCAAATCTTTTTAGTCTCCTGAGGGGGAATAGGCTTTGTCGTGCCCTCTTCACGACTGTCTTGGTGTGTTTGGACCATGATAGTTCGTTGGTGATGTGGACACCAAGGAACTTGAAGCTCTCAACCTGTTCCACTACAGCCCCGTCGATGAGAATGGGGGCGTGCTCAGTCCTCTTTTTTTTCCTGTAGTCCACAATCATCTCCTTTGTCTTGGTCACGTTGAGGGAGAGGTTGTTGTCCTGGCACCACACGGCCAGATCTCTGACCTCCTCCCCTATAGGCTGTCTCATCGTTGTCGGTGATCAGGCCTACCACTGTTGTGTCGTCGGCAAACTTAATGATGGTGTTGGAGTCGTGCCTGGCCATGCAGTCATGGGTGAACAGAGAGTACAGGAGGGGACTGAGCACGCACCCCTGAGGGGCCCCCGTGTTGAGGATCAGTGTGGCAGATGTGTTGTTACCTACCCTTACCACCTGGGGGCGGCCCGTCAGGAAGTCCAGGATCCAGTTGCAGAGGGAGGTGTTTAGTCCCAGGATCCTTAGCTTAGTGATGAGCTTAGAGGGCACTATGGTGTTGAATGCTGAGCTGTAGTCAATGAATAGCATTCTCACGTAGGTGTTCCTCTTGTCCAGGTGGGAAAGGGCAGTGTGGAGTGCGATAGAGATTGCATCATCTGTGGATCTGTTGGGGCGGTATGCAAATTGGAGTGGGTCTAGGGTTTCTGGGATTATGCTGTTGATGTGAGCCATGACCAGTCTTTCTACATGGTGCATTGAGTTGGTTGGAACCTCTCCAGCGCGCAGATAATAAAGGATGATTTATTTAATATTGACTTCAGGTGTCCCTGGTGGTAATTTCCATGACATAGTGCTGAATTTCCACTACAATAGTTTTAAAAATGTAGTGTTTTTGAGGACGTTTCTTTAGCATTTACTGTAGAACTCTACAGTATACTACAAAATTATATACTAAGTAATACACATGATCGAGGGATTCTACAGTGTATAGTACAGAATTCTGTGGTAAGTACTGTAGTATTCTATAGTAAACTGTATTATTTTTCATGTGATTAGTGGTTAGGGAAAATAGGAATTAGGAATGGTATGGTACCCACAAGGATGGTAAAACAAATGTGTGTGTGTCTGTGTGTGTGTGTGTGGGCAGAGAGGGGATGATTGGAAAGGACAGTTTGCTCAGAAAATATTATTTCCCCTTAAACGTCTGGGCTGACAGGCTGGTGTGGAGTACAAGACCCCCTTTGACTGGTCTGTAACTACTCTCTCCCTGTGTGTGTGTGTGTTGTGTGTGTGTGTGATTCGTCTGTAAATACTCTACTGTGGTTCTCTGCTGTGTTAGCACTTTTCTCTGGGACATGGATCACAAAGACAGAGGAAGAGGGAGGGAGAGACAGAGCGGGAGAGAGAGAGAGAGAGAGAGAGAGAGAGAGAGATGGAGAGAGAGACAGAGACAAAGACAAAGACAAAGAGGGAGAGACAGAGACGGAGAGAGAGAGAGAGAGACGAAGAGGGAGAGAGAGAGAGAGAGAGACGAAGAGAGAGAGAGAGAGAGAGAGAGAGAGAGAGAGAGAGAGAGAGAGAGAGAGAGAGAGAGAGACGTAGAGGGGGAGAGAGAGAGGAGTGCTGGCATAGAGCTCCCTCATCAGCGCTGCAACATTGGTTCCTCAGGCTCTACTGGAGCTCAGCCAGAATTACACAGCAACACCACCACACTCTCTCTCCCTCTCTCTCTCTCTCTCTCTCTCTCTCTCTCTCTCGCTCTCAATTCAATTCAATTTAAGGGCTTTATTGGCATGGGAAACGTATGTTAACATTGCCAAAGCAAGTGAAGTAGATAGTAAACAAAAGTGAAATAAACAATACATATTAACAGTACACTCAGAAGTTCCAAAAGAATAAAGACATTTCAGATGTCATATTATGTATATATACAGTGTTGTAACAATGTGCAAATAGTTAAAGTACAAATAGAAAATAAATCAACATAAATATGGGTTGTATTTACAATGGTGTTTGTTCTTCACTGGTTGCCCTTTTCTTGTGGCAACAGGTCACAAATCTTGCTGCTGTGATGGCACACTGTGGTTTTTCACCCAGTAGATAAGGGAGTTTATCAAAATTGGGTTTGTTTTCAAATTCTTTGTGGATCTCTGTAATCTGAGGGAAATATGTGTCTCTAATATGGTAATACATTTGGCAGGAGGTTAGGAAGTGCAGCTCAGTTTCCTCCTCATTTTGTGGGAAGTGTGCACATAGCCTGTCTTCTCTTGAGAGCCAGGTCTGCCTATGGCGGCCTTTCTCAATAGCAAGGCTTTTTTATTTATTTAACCTTTATTTAACCAGGTAAGCCAGTTGAGAACAAGTTCTCATTTACAACTGCGACCTGGCCAAGATAAAGCAAAGCAGTGCGATAAAAATAACAACAACACAGAGTTACATATGGGATTAACAAAACGTACAGTCAATAACACAATAGAAAATCTAAATACAGTGTGTGCAAATGTAGTAAGTTATGGAGGTAAGGCAATAAATAGGCCGTAGTGAAAAATAATTACAATTTAGTATTAACACTGGAGTGATAGATGTGCAGAAGATGATGTGTAAATAGAGATACTGGGGTGCAAATGAGCAAAATAAATAACAATATGGGGATGAGGTAGTTGGGTGGGCTAATTACAGATGGGCTGTGTACAGGTGCAGTGATTGGTAAACTGCTCTGACAACTGATGCTTAGAGTTAGTGAGGGAGATAAGAGTCTCCAGCTTCAGAGATTTTTGCAGTTCATTCCAGTCATTGGCAGCAGGGAACTGGAAGGAATGGCGGCCAAAAGAGGTGTTGGCTTTGGGGATGACCAGTGAGATACAGTGGGGAGAACAAGTATTTGATACACTGCCGATTTTGCAGGTTTTCCTACTTACAAAGCATGTAGAGGTCTGTAATTTTTATCATAGGTACACTTAAACTGTGAGAGACGGAATCTAAAACAAAAATCCAGAAAATCACATTGTATGATTTTTAAGTAATTTGCATTTTATTGCATGACATAAGTATTTGATACATCAGAATAGCAGAACTTAATATTTGGTACAGAAACCTTTGTTTGCAATTACAGAGATCATAAGTTTCCTGTAGGTCTTGACCAGGTTTGCACACACTGCAGCAGGGATTTTGGCCCACTCCTCTATACAGACCTTCTCCAGATCCTTCAGGTTTCGGGGCTGTCGCTGGGCAATACAGACTTTCAGCTCCCTCCAAATATTTTCTATTGGGTTCAGGTCTGGAGACTGGCTAGGCCACTCCAGGACCTTGAAATGCTTCTTACGGAGCCACTCCTTAGTTGCCCTGGCTGTGTGTTTCGGGTCGTTATCATGCTGGAAGACCCAGCCACGACCCATCTTCAATGCTCTTACTGAGGAAAGGAGGTTGTTGGCCAAGATTTCGCAATACATGGCCCCATCCATCCTTCCCTCAATACGGTGCAGTCGTCCTGTCTCCTTTGCAGAAAAGCATCCCCAAAGAATGATGTTTCCACCTCCATGCTTCACGGTTGGGATGGTGTTCTTGGGGTTGTACTCATCCTTCTTCTTCCTCCAAACACGGGGAGTGGAGTTTAGACCAAAAAGCTCTATTTTTGTCTCATCAGACCACATGACCTTCTCCCATTCCTCCTCTGAATCATCCAGATGGTCATTGGCAAACTTCAGACGGGCCTGGGCATGCGCTGGCTTGAGCAGGGGGACCTTGCGTGCGCTGCAGGATTTTCATCCATGACGGCGTAGTCTGTTACTAATGGTTTTCTTTGAGACTGTGGTCCCAGCTCTCTTCAGGTCATTGACCAGGTCCTGCCGTGTAGTTCTGGGCTGATCCCTCACCTTCCTCATGATCATTGATGCCCCACGAGGTGAGATCTTGCATGGAGCCCCAGACCGAGGGTGATTGACCGTCATCTTGAACTTCTTCCATTTTCAAATAATTGCGCCAACAGTTGTTGCCTTCTCACCAAGCTGCTTGCCTATTGTCCTGTAGCCCATCCCAGCCTTGTGCAGGTCTACAATTTTATCCCTGATGTCCTTACACAGCTCTCTGGTCTTGGCCATTGTGGAGAGGTTGGAGTCTGTTTGATTGAGTGTGTGGACAGGTGTCTTTTATACAGGTAACGAGATCAAACAGGTGCAGTTAATACAGGGAATGAGTGGAGAACAGGAGGGCTTCTTAAAGAAAAACTAACAGGTCTGTGAGAGCCGGAATTCTTACTGGTTGGTAGGTGATCAAATACTTATGTCATGCAATAAAATGCAAATTAATTACTTAAAAATCATACAATGTGATTTTCTGGATTTTTGTTTTAGATTCCGTCTCTCACAGTTGAAGTGTACCTATGATAAAAATGACAGACCTCTACATGCTTTGTAAGTAGGAAAACCTGCAAAATCGGCAGTGTATCAAATACTTGTTCTCCCCACTGTATACCTGCTGGAGCGCATACTACGGGTGGGTGTTGCTATGGTGACCAATGAGCTAAGATAAGGCGGGGAATTGCCTAGCAGTGATTTATTGATTACCTGGAGCCAGTGGGTTTGGCGACGAATATGTAGTGAGGGCCAGCCAACGAGAGCGTACAGGTCACAATGGTGGGTAGTATATGGGGCTTTGGTGACAAAACAGATGGCACTGTGATAGACTACATCCATTTTGCTGAGTAGAGTGTTGGAGGCTATTTTGTAAATGACATCGCCGAAGTCAAGGATCGGTAGGATAGTCAGTTTTAGGAGGGCATGTTTGGCAGCATGAGTGAAGGAGGCTTTGTGGCGAAATAGGAAGCCCATTCTAGATTTAACTTTGGATTGGAGATGCTTAATGTGAGTCTGGAAGGAGAGTTTACGGTCTAACCAGACACCTAGGCATTTGTAGTTGTCCACATATTCTAAGTCAGACCCGCCGAGAGTAGTGATTCTAGTCGGGCGGGCGGGTGCAAGCAGCGTTCGATTGAAGAGCATGCATTTAGTTTTACTAGCGTTTAAGAGCAGTTGGATAGATGGCGGGCAATCAATTCACATATGGTGTCCAGGGCACAGCTGGGGGCTGAGGGGGGTCTGTAGCAAGCGGCAACAGTGAGAGACTTATTTCTGGAAAGGTGGATTTTTAGAAGTTGAAGCTCAAACTGTTTGGGCACAGACCTGGATAGTATTCCTCTGCTCTTGTCCTTCTAGACCTGTCTGCTGCCTTTGATACAGTGAACCATCAGATCCTCCTCTCCACCCTCTCCGAGCTGGGCATCTCCGGCGCGGCTCACTCCTGGATTGCGTCCTACCTGACCGGTCGCTCCTACCAAGTGGCGTGGCGAGAAGCTGTCTCCGCACCACGTGCTCTCACCACTGGTGTCCCCCAGGGCTCAGTTCTAGGCCCTCTCCTTTTCTCCCTATACACCAAGTCACTTGGCTCTGTCATATCCTCACATGGCCTCTCCTATCGTTGCTACGCTGACGATACACAACTAATCTTCTCCTTTCCCCCTTCTGATAACCAGGTGGCGAATCGCATCTCTGCATGTCTGGCCGACATATCAGTATGGATGACGGATCACCACCTCAAGCTGAACCCTGGCAAGACGGAGCTGCTCTTCCTCCCGGGGAAGGACTGCCCGTTCCATGATCTCGCCATCACGGTTGACAACTCCGTTGTGTCCTCCTCCCAGAGTGCGAAGAGCCTTGGCGTGACCCTGGACAACACCCTGTCGTTCTCCGCCAACATCAAGGCGGTGACCCGATCCTGCAGGTTCATGCTCTACAACATTCGGAGAGTACGACCCTGCCTTACACAGGAAGCGGCACAGGTCCTAATCCAGGCACTTGTCATCTCCCCGTCTGGATTACTGCAACTCGCTGTTGGCTGGGCTCCCTGCCTGTGCCATTAAACCCCTACAACTCATCCAGAATGCCGCAGCCCGTCTGGTGTTCAACCTTCCCAAGTTCTCTCACGTCACCCCCCCTCCTCCGCACACTCCACTGGCTTCCAGTTGAAGCTCGCATCCGTTACAAGACCATGGTGCTTGCCTATGGAGCAGTGAGGGGAACGGCACCTCCGTACCTTCAGGCTCTGATCAGTCCCTACACCCAGGCGAGGGCATTGCGTTCATCCACCTCTGGCCTGCTGGCTCCCCTTCCTCTGCGGAAGCATAGTTCCCGCTTAGCCCAGTCAAAGCTGTTCGCTGCTCTGGCACCCCAATGGTGGAACAAGCTCCCTCACGACGCCAGGACAGCGGAGTCACTCACCACCTTCCGGAGACATTTGAAACCCCACCTCTTTAAGGAACACCTGGGATAGGATAAAGTAATCCTTCTACCCCCCCCCCCCCAAAAAAAAAATAATAATAAGTATAATTGTAAAGTGGTTATCCCACTGGCTGTAGGGTGAATGCACCAATTTGTAGTCGCTCTGGATTAGAGCGTCTGCTAAATGACGTAAATGTGCCCTTGAGCAAGGCACTTAACCCTAATTGCTCCTGTGAGTCGCTCTGGATAAGAGCGTCTGCTAAATGACTAAAATGTAAATGTAAATGTATGATAGGCTATCTCTACAGTAGATTGCAGCTCTGCCCCCTTTGGCAGTTCTATCTAGATGGAAAATGTTGTAGTTGGGGATGGACATTTCTGAATTTTTGGTGGCCTTCCTAAGCCAGGATTCAGACACTGCTAGAATATCAGGGTTGGCGGAGTGTGCTAACGCAGTGAATAACTCAAACTTAGAGAGGAGGCTTCTGATGTTAACATGCAAGAAACCAAGGCTTTTACGGTTACAGAAGTCAACAAATGATAGCGCCTGGGGAGTAGGAGTGATACTGGGGTCTACAGGGCCTAGGTTAACCTCTACATCACCAGAGGAACAGAGGAGGAATAGAATAAGGATACGACTAAAGGCTTTAAGAACTGGTCTTCTAGTGAGTTGGGTACAGAGAATAAAAGGGGCAGAAATCCGGGTGTTGTAGAATAGATTCAGGGCATTATGCACAGACAAGGATATGGAAGAATATGAGTACAGTGGTGGTAAACCTAAGCGTTGGGTAACGATGAAAGAGATGGAGGCACTGATTGAGCCGGTCTCCGCGTGTATAAGGGGTGGGACAAAGGAGCTATCTGAGGCAGGTTGAGTGGGACTGGGGCTCTACAGTGAAATAGTACAATAAGAACTAACCGAAACAGCAGTAGGCAAGGCATATTGACATGGGAGAGAGGCATAAAGCAATCACAGGTGTTATTCGAGAGAGCTAAGACAACAGCTGGTATTGGCGACGAAAGTTTGGGCTGAGGCTAAACAGATAAACAGGATGGGGTACCATATAAAGGAACAGTCCAGCAGGCATCAGCTGTGTAGCTGAGTGATCATAAGGTCCAGTGAACAGCAATAGGTGAGTCCGGGAGCAGTTCGGTCGCTGCTACGGCACAGGTGAGCAGGAGGCACGGCTGTTGATAGCGTGTGCTAGCGGGCCGGGGATAGCAGATGGATCTTCGTTGTCGTCTCAACGGGAAGCCTGTTGAAACCACATCAGACGATTACGTCGGCAGACCAGTCGTGATGGATCGGCGGGGCTCCGTGTCAACTCTAGGAGGTCCCGTCCGGTTGACAGAGAGGTAGATAGCCGGGAGATGGGCTTGAGGCCAGCTCAAGGCTAACTGGTGCTTGCTTCGGGACAGTGGTGATTAGCCAACAACAACAACAGCCATTCGGTTGCAGCCAGCTAGTTGCGATGATCCGGTGTTAAGGTCCAGTGATTCAGTGATTCCGTCAGAAAATGTGATATGCTCTGGGTCGATATAGCGCGCTGTGCAGACTGTGCAGACTGGCCAATAATTTTCCAGGCTAGAGCTGGCTGGTAGGTAGTGCAGGCCACGGACAATGGTGAAGACCGCTAACGGTGGCTAATAGCAAGTAGCTAGTTAGCTGGCTAGCTGGCTAGCTGGCTAGCTGGCTAGTTTCATCCAGAGGTTCTAGATTAAAAGGTATAGAGAAATAATAGAATCCGTTCCACATTGGGTGAGGCGGGTTGCAGGAAAGTATATTTAGTTAAAGGATGGTAAGTTGATTGAGAAATATATACGAAAAAGACAAAAAAACTAAAAAAACTGGCTATTTACACGAGGACACTACAGAATACACGACCGCACTGCTAAGCCATCTTGGATCATGCTCACTGAGTCTGTACATAGTCAAAGCTTTCCTTAAGTTTGGGTCAGTCACAGTAGTCAGGTATTCTGCCACTGTGTACTCTCTGTTTAGAGCCAAATAGCATTCTAGTTTGCTCAGTTTTTTTGTTAATTCTTTCCAATGTGTCAAGTAATTCTCTTTTTGTTTTCTCATGATTTGGTTGGGTCTAATTGTGTTGTTGTTGTCCTGGGGCTCTGTGGGGTATGTTTGGTTTTGTGAACAAAGGCCCAGGACCAGCTTACTTAGGGGACTCTTCTCCAAATTCATCTCTCTGTAGGTGATGGCTTTGTTATGGAAGGTTTGGGAATCGCTTCCTTTTGAGTGGTTATACAATTGAACAGCTCTTTTCTGGATTTTGATAATTAGCGGGTATCGGCCTAATTCTGTTCTGCATGCATTATTTGGTGTTTTTCGTTGTACACAGAGGATATTTTTGCAGAATTCTGCATGCAGTGTCTCAAATTGGTGTTTGTCCCATTTTGTGAATTCTTGGTTGGTGAGCGGACCCCAGACTTCACAACCATAAAGGGCAATGGGTTCTATAACTGATTCAAGTATTTTTAGCCAGATCCTAATTGGTATGTCACATTTTATATTCCTTTTGATGGCATAGAAGGCCCTTCTTGCCTTCTCGTTCACAGCTTTGTGGAAGTTACCTGTGGCGCTGATGTTTAGGCCGAGGTATGTATAGTTTTTTGTGTGCTCTAGAGCAACGCTGTCTAGATGGAATTTGTATTTGTGGCCCTGGGAACTAGACCTTTTTTGGAACACCATTATTTTTGTCTTGCTGAGATTTACTGTCAGGGCCCAGGGCCGGGTGCTGCAGACTGTTCTAGTGCCCTCGCCAATTTGTTGATATACAGCTGTGGAAAAAATTAAGAGACCACTGCAAAATTATCAGTTTCTCTGGTTTTACTATTTATAGGTATGTGTTTGGGTAAGAATAACATTTTTGTTTTATTATATAATCTACTGACAACATTTCTCCCAAATTCCAAAGAAAAATATTGTCATTTAGAGCATTTATTTGCAGAAAATGACAACTAGTCAAAATAACAAAAAAGATGCAGTGTTATCAGACCTCGAATAATGCAAAGAAAATAAGTTAATGTTCATTTTTAAACAACACAATAGCAATGTTTTAACTTAGGAAGAGTTCAGAAATCAATATTTGGTGGAATAACCCTGATTTTCAATCACAGCTTTCATGCGTCTTGGCATGCTCTCCACCAGTCTTTCACATTGATGTTGGGTGACTTTATGTCACTCCTGGCGCAAAATTCAAGCAGCTCGGCTTTGTTTGATGGCTTGTGACCATCCATCTTCCTCTTGATCACATTCCAGAAGTTTTCAATGGGGTTCAGGTCTGGAGATTGAGCTGGCCATGACAGGGTCTTGATCTGGTGGTCCTCCATCCACACCTTGATTGACCTGGCTGTGTGGCATGGCACATTGTCCTGCTGGAAAAACCAATCCTCAGAGTTGGGGAACAATGTCAGAGCAAAAGGAAGCAAGTTTTCTTCCAGGACAACCTTGTACATGGCTTGATTCATGTGTCCTTCACAAAGACAAATCAGCCCGATTCCAGCCTTGCTGAAGCACCCCCAGATCATCACCGGTCCTCCACCAAATTTCACAGTGGGTGCGAGACATTGTGGCTTGTAGGCCTCTCCAAGTCTCTGTCTAATCATTAGATGACCAGGTGTTGGGCAAAGCTGAAAATTGGACTCATCAGAGAAGATGACCTTACTCCAGTCCTCTATGGTCCAATCCTTATGGTCTTTTGCAAACCTCAGCTTGGCTCTTCTGTGCTTCTCATTGATGAAGGGCTTTTTTCTAGCTTTGCAAGACTTCAGCCCTGCCCCTAGGAGCCTGTTTTGAACCGTCCTCGCCATGCACTTCACTTCAGCTGCCGTTTGCCATTCTTTTTGTAGGTCACTTGATGTCATCCTACGGTTGTTGAGTGACATTCGAATGAGTTGGCGGTCATCCCGGTCAGTAGAGAGTCGTTTTCGCCCTCTGCCGGTCTGTAGCTTTGTTGTCCCCAATGTCTGCTGCTTGACCTTGATCTTATGAACCGCCGTCTTTGAAATTTTAAGGATGGAAGCAACCTGACGCTCACTGTATCCCTCTGCCAGTAAAGCCAGAATTGACCTCTTCTTTTCCTCACTCAAAACGTTCCTTTTCAACTCTTTTGGCATGGTCAATAGTAGTTTTTTGATTAATATTACTTTTGAGGTACTATTAGCACTGTTTTTGCCATCCAGCTTGTCCTATTGCAAGAGGATAGTGATGACCACAGCAGTGGTTTTTATACTTTTCCTTGTTAAATAAGATTTGGTTCATGTGATCACCTAATCAGTACCTAATTCAGTAGAATGAGGTGTGCCTGTGTTGGAATTCAACAGACACTGGAATGGAATGGCTGTCATACATGTAGAGATGCTGATTTAAGAAGAAATTGCAGTGGTCTCTTAATTTTTTCCACAGCTGTATATGTTGAAGAGGGTGGGGCTTAAACTGGATCCCTGTCTCACCCCACGGCTATGTGGAAAGAAATGTTTGTGTTTTCTGCCAATTTTAACATGGATTTTATAATGTCGTATGTTTTTCCCCCAACCCCACTTTCCATCAATTTGTATAGCAGAACCTCATGCCAAATTGAGTCAAAAGCTTTTTAGAAATCAACAAAGCATGAGAAGACTTTGCCTTTATTTTGGTTTGTTTGTTTGTCAGTTAGGGTGTGCAGGGTAAATACGTGGTCTGCCGTACGGTAATTTGGTAAAAAGCCAATTTGACATTTGCTCAGTACATTGTTTTCACTGAGGAAATGAACTAGTCTACTGTTAATGATAATGCAGAGGATTTTCCCAAGGTTGCTGTTGACGCATATCCCACGGTAGTTATTGGGGTCAAATTTGTCTCCACTTTTGTGGATTGGGGTGATCAGTCCTTGGTTCCAAATATTGGGGATGATGCCAGAGCTAAGGATGATGTTAAAGAGTTTAAGTATAGCCAATTGGAATTTGTAGTCTGTATATTTTATAATTTCATTGAGGATACCATCAACACCACAGGCCTTTTTGGGTTGGAGGGTTTGTATTTTGTCCTGTAGTTCATTCAATGTAATTGGAAAATCCAGTGGGTTCTGGTAGTCTTTAATAGTTGATTCTAAGATTTGCATTTGATCATGTATATATTTTTTGATGTTTGTTCTTTGTTGTAGGGCCAAAAAGATTGGAGAAGTGGTTTACCCATACATCTCCGTTTTGGATAGATATCTCTTCGTGTTGCTGTTTGTTTAGTGTTTTCCAATTTTCCCAGAAGTGGTTAGAGTTTATGGATTCTTCAATTACATTGAGCTGATTTCTGACATGCTGTTCCTTCTTTTTCCGTAGTGTATTTCTGTATTGTTTTAGTGATTCACCATAGTGAAGGTGTAGGCTCAGGTTTTCTGGGTCTCTATGTTTTTGGTTGGATAGGTTTCTCAATTTCTTTCTTAGGTTTTTGCATTCTTCATCAAACCATTTGTCACTGTTGTTACTTTTCTTCGGTTTTCTGTTAGAGATTTTTTGATTTGATAGGGAAGCTGGGATGTCAAATATACTGTTTAGGTTTTCTACTGCCAAGTTCACACCTTCACGATTACAGTGGAACGTTTTGTCCAGGAAGTTGTCTAAAAGGGATTTAATTTGTTGTTGCCTAATTGTTTTTTGGTAGGTTCCGACACTACTTTCCTTCCATCTATAGCATTTCTTAATATTATTCAGTTCCTTTGGCTTTGATGCCTCATGATTGAGTATTGCTCTGTTCAATTAGACTGTGATTTTGCTGTGGTCTGATAGGGGTGTCAGTGGGCTGACTGTGAACGCTCTGAGAGACTCTGGGTTGAGGTCAGTGATAAAGTAGTCTACAGTCCTACTGCCAAGAGATGAGCTATAGATGTACCTACCATAGGAGTCCCCGCGAAGCCTACCATTGACTATGTATATACCCAGTGTGCAACAGAGCTGCAGGAGTTGTGACCCGTTTTTGTTGGTTATGTTGTCATAGTTGTGCCTAGGGGGTCATATGGGGGAGGGAATGCTGTCACCTCCAGGTAGGTGTTTGTCCCCCTGTGTACTGAGGGTGTCAGGTTCTTACCAGTTCTGGCATTTAGGTCGCCACAGACTAGTACATGTCCTTGGGTCTGGAAATGATTGATTTCCCCCTCCAGGATGGAGAAGATGTCTTCATTCAAGTATGGGGATTCTAGTGGGGGGATATAGGTAGCACACAGGAGGACATGTTTCTCTGTTGAGATAACTTCCTTTTGAAATTCTAGCCAAATGTAAAATGTTCCTGTTTTGATTAATTTAATAGAGTGAGTTAGGTGTTACGAACCCCGTGGCTCTAAACGTCTAGGGTGGATGGACATGAGACCCGTAACATAAATTATGCAAATTATAAGTGTGACCTGGAACAGTGAGAACAAAAATGACACAACAACCGTGAACTACCGTCAAACATAAATGGTTTATTACTAAACACACGGTAAAGGTTTGGGAAAAAGGGCTGAGCAGGACCCAAGAAATGAAACAATAGTGTAAAACCCCCTAAACTGATCTAGCCTGCCTGAAGAACCGCTAGGCTACTGCTAGTCATACAAAAATACAGTGGGTGGTCCGCTCAGGTCTAACTGGTGTTTATAGACAGATTTCTTCCCTACGGGTAATGTACGCCCAAGGGCAACTAGCTTAAACTCCCCTTTTCCCAGAAACACACAAAGCTACCAAACAGGGTAATCAGCAACAAAGTAAGTACACAATACACAGGACACCACAGTATCCACACTCACATAAAGAAATGGCTTCTAACAAAGTTACCAATAGGGTAACCAACAACTTAGTGAGTACACAACACACAGGACACCACCGTGTCCACACTCACATAAAGAAATGGCTTCTAA
Source organism: Coregonus clupeaformis (assembly GCF_020615455.1). Classification (NCBI taxonomy): domain Eukaryota; kingdom Metazoa; phylum Chordata; class Actinopteri; order Salmoniformes; family Salmonidae; genus Coregonus; species Coregonus clupeaformis. The sequence continues at coordinate 32,163,247 of NC_059217.1, read as the reverse complement.
CAAAGTTACCAATAGGGTAACCAACAACTTAGTGAGTACACAACACACAGGACACCACCGTGTCCATACTCACATATGGCAAAAAGTCTCTCTCTCTCAACAAACACAAGTCACTGGTTTTATATAATGGGATGTGTGATTGAACAAACGAGTAACAGGTGGTGCAATGCACAGGAATGTTCCCTGATTGGTCCAATCAGCAGACACCTCAACGACCACCAATCAGGAACATACAGGACACCTGTGATTAGGGCAGAAGGAGAGAAACACACAAAAACACAGGATACCTGTATCCGTAACACTCCCACCCTTAAAAGAGCAAACCACAATGGTTTGCGACACACGTACTATCACAACCCCCAAATTCACAAATCATCCTACCGGGATAACAAAAAAAACCTAGATCATTACACACGAGACAAAGCATCTGCCAACACATTATCTAACCCCTTTTTGTGGCGGATCTCCAAATTATAATTTTGCACGACAAGTGCCCAACGCATAAGGCGTTGGTTCTGGTTGTACATCCGGTGGAGAAAAACTAAGGGGTTATGGTCAGTATACACTACCACTGGTAATGCACTGGAACCAACATAAACTTCAAAGTACTGCAGAGCTAACAACAAAGCTAGAGCTTCTTGTTCAATGGTGGAATAGTTTGTCTGACATTTGTTAAATTTCCGTGAAAAATAACAGACAGGATGGTCCACTCCACTCTGGTCTTGCTGCAGTAGAACAGCACCAGCACCTCTGGCACTTGCATCTACCTCCAGTTTAAACGGCCGCTCAAAATCTGGCGCAGCAAGAACAGGAGTACTACACAAGAGTGCTTTAGCAGTGTTGAAAGCAGTACAACAATCTTCAGACCATACAAATTTTCTCGCCGGACTGAGCAAATCCGTTAATGGAGCAACTACCGCAGAGAAATTTTTACAGAAACTACGGTAGTAGCCAACCATCCCTAAAAAACGGCGTAGCTCTCTTCTGGTGGTAGGTGCGGGAAATGCGTTTATAGCTGAGACCTTGGCATCTACAGGGCGCACCTGACCATGGCCAACCTGTTTACCAAGATAAGTAACAGTAGCCTTCCCAAACTCGCACTTTGCTAAGTTCAGGGTTAGAGAAGCGGTTGCTAGACGTTCACACACTACCCTTAGAGTGTTAACATGATCAGACCACTCAGTTGAATAAATGACCAGATCATCAAGGTAAGCACTACAATTAGGAACTCCAGCCAATACTGTGTTAACCAGGCGTTGGAAAGTGGCTGGTGCGTTCCGCATCCCAAATGCCATGACAGCATATTGTAGGAAGTGATCTGGGGTCACAAATGCAGAGATGTCGGAGGCACGTGGGGTTAACGGCACCTGCCAGTAACCTTTTAGAAGATCTAATTTGGTTACATAGGTAGCAGCACCAACAGTATCAATACAGTCATCCAGTCTGGGTAACGGGAACGAGTCGGGCACTGTGACAGCATTGACTTTCCGATAGTCCGTACATAATCTGGATGTCCCATCAGGTTTAGGAACCAGAATGCACGGAGAACTCCAAGGACTTGAACTTGGCATAGCCAGGTTATTCTCCAGCAAATAACCGACCTCACCCCTCATTATCTTTCTCTTAGCGACGTTGACACGATAAGGATGTTGCTTGATAGGTGCAGCGTTTCCAACATTAATGTCATGTTCTAACACATTTGTACATGTAGGAACATCATTAAAAAGACATGGAAAGCTGTGTAATAGTCTCACAATATCATCTGACTGTCTGTCCGTTAAATGAATCAGGCTTGACGGGAGAGACAGCAGCATCTCTGAATTGGGCAATCTAGCACACTGCTGCTGAGTATTGCGCAACTCCAAACCATCTCCGTCCACATCATTAACATGACCTCCCACTACAGCCGTAGCAGCAACAGAGACAGCCGACTCGGCCAGTTTCTCTGGACTGTCTACCTGAGTAACGGGTCTGTTGTGGTATGTCTTCAACATGTTAACGTGGCACACACGAGATTGGCGTTTTCTATCAGGAGTCTGTATCACATAGTCAGTTTCAGTTAGTTTCTTTTCAATGACATAAGGACCAGCGAAACGTGCTGACAATGACGCTCCTGGCACAGGCAACAACACAAGAACTCGGTCACCTGGCTGCAGTGAACGAGGAAACAGCCTGTGTGTCATAGTGTCGTTTCATCCGTTTCTGTGAGGAAGACAGCGCTTCCTTTGCTAGAGCACAGGCAGCATGTAGGCGCTCACGAAAGCGACTAACGTAGTCCAACACATTTTCTTTCACACACAACTCTTGTGACAAAAACTGATCCTTAAGGACTTTCATAGGTCCTCTCATGGTGTGTCCAAACACCAGTTCAGCTGGGCTGAACCCTAGGGATTCCTGTACTGTCTCACGGACAGCAAACAACACTAGAGGAACTCCCTCATCCCAATCTTTCTCAGATTCCAAACAATATTTACGGAGCATAGACTTCAGGGTCTGATGCCAACGTTCAAGCGCACCCCTGAGACTCTGGGTGATATGCGCTTGACACACGGTGTGTAACTGACAAGGATTTTAACACTTGTTTGAAAAGTTTAGAAAGGAAATTCGTACCCTGATCAGTTTGTATCACCTTAGGTAATCCAAAAGTTGAGAAGAATTTGATCAACGCTTTACTCACCACCGGAGCAGTAATCCTTCGCAGAGGAATGGCCTCTGGGTACCTGGTGGCCACACACATAATTGTCAACATAAACTGGTTACCAGATTTTGTTTTTGGTAATGGTCCAACACAATCAACCATCACATGTTCGAATGGTTCACCTATGGCCGGTATGGGACAAAGAGGCGCGGGGAAATAACCTGGTTCGGTTTCCCAACTACTTGACAGGTGTGGCAAGTCCGACAGAACTGAGCCACATCTTGTTTTAAACCAGGCCAAAAGAAATGTCGCAAAACACGATCATAAGTCTTGGTGACTCCCAGATGTCCGGACCACTGGTGATCATGAGCGAGGGATAAAACATTTTGTCGAAAGGCTGTAGGAATCACTATTTGGTAAACAGCATTCCAATCTCCGCCAGCGTCAACATGGGATGTCCATTTACGCATGAGGAGATTACCATCAATGAAGTATGCCATGTTTTTCTTCTTTAGCTCGTCTTTTGAGACAACACTAGAAAAACATTTAGCCAGGCTAATGTCAACCTGTTGGTTAGCGATCAGCTGCTCACGAGTAACTGGTAACTGGATTGCCTCAGCAACAAGTTCCACATCCTTCTTCCTTTCTCTGGGCTGTTGGTCAGACTGCACCAGCTTACCAGAGGTAGCACCCGAACTATCCTCTGGGTCACACTCTCTGAATAGAATCGTGTCTGACAAATCTACCACTTCACCCACTTGTCGTGCTTGAGCACGTGTGACAGCACAAGCGGGGAACACATCTGGATAACCCTGTGCCAGCTCCTCGGAGAGAGACTGGTCACTTTTATCCAATACCTCCAATATGGGTATTACCTTTCCTCCGGCAATATCGTTGCCCATTATAAAGGTCACCCCTTTTACTGGCAACATCGGACGTACGCCAACTCTGAACAATCCACTGACTAACTCAGAGTGTACGTTCACAAAGTGCAATGGCACTGGGACGAAACCCATTTCAATTCCTTGTACTAACACACTGGAACCACAATATGTATTATTAGACAAGGGCAACACATCAGCTAGTATGAACGACTGCGCCGCACCAGTATCTCTGAGGATTCTAACTGGACGCTGAGACGCTTCATCATCTGATATAGAAACAAACCCCTCAAAAATGAACGGTTCATAACTGTGATCTGGGACAGGGACTTTCAAACCACATTCACTATGAGGCTTCTGTCTTGATTCCGGCCCTACAACCGTACGAATCAGCCCAACACCCGTTGGCGGCCTGGCGTGCTGAGGCATCCCCGGTTTGCGTTTTAGCAGAAAGCAATCATTAACTATATGTCCCACCTTATGACAATAGAAACAGTGACGCACATCTTTTGGGCGTGCTGGATGTACTGCTGGTCGACTAGGATTAAAAGTTAGCAACTCCGCAGCCCGGCTCTCCGTACGAGCCGAAAACACGCTCTTATGCGTCAACACAAACTCGTCTGCCAATACAGACGCTTCCGACAGTGAGGATACTTTCTGTTCGTTCAGATAAACTACAATGCGTTCCGGTAAACAATTTTTAAACTCTTCTAACAAGATTAACTCCCGTAGAGAGTTAAAATCAGTTACCTTACTAGCACTGTGCCATTTGTCAAACAGATTTCCTTTGTCTCTAGCAAACTCCACATAAGTCTGAGTAGGAGACTTTTTATGAGACCTAAATCTCTGTCGATATGCCTCAGGAACAAGCTCATAGGCACGAAGAACAGTAGCTTTGACCACCTCATAATTCAAACTGTCTTCAAGAGGTAGCGCTGCCAGAACCTCTTGGGCTTTACCTGTTAGCTTACACTGAAGTAATAGGCACCATACCTCGTCGGGCCATTTCAATGCTACCGCTATACGCTCAAACACACTGAAATAGGAATCAACCTCTGACTCCCTAAACACAGGTACCAAGGTGATCTGTCTACTAATATCAAATGTAGCAGACGACACCGCTGGTGAGGCTGGCTCACTAGCAGGCATAGTATGAGCAGAGACTAACCTCGCTGTTTCTGCCTCTAGTTCCATTTTACGCATCTCCAGTTCCATCTTACGCGTCTCCAGTTCTTGATCAAGCCTACGCGTCTCCAGTTCCATCTTACGCGTCTCCTGTTCTGCCTCTAGCTTACGCGTCTCCTGTTCTGCCTCTAGCTTACGCGTCTCCTGTTCTATCTTACGCGTCTCCTGTTCTGCCTCTAGTTCCATTTTACGCATCTCCAGCTTGTCTTGCCTGATGTGTGCCCGCTCTTCCGCCTCCATTTGGAGCCGCGTCGAGCGGACATCGATCCTGGCATCACTGTCAGTCAGTGGGGAGAGTGGGTCATAACGGGGCAATGTGGCTGGAGCCTTAGCCTCGTCCTCAGACACTGATGGGCTTACAGAAACAGCAACCACATCCCCTACAGGAGCAGCAGACTCAGGCGGCGGTAACACAAGCACTCGCTCGCTCAACAATATCGCTAGCACTACTTCCCTAACTTCTGCTTTCACTATACCCCTCGGTATGGGTACAGAAAAGTGGTCAGCCAAAGCCTGTAGATCCACTCTACGACAATTCTCAAAAATCTCCCACGTAGGGTTTTCCAAAAATGCTTCCAAATCAAAAGTAGCCATCCTACTAGCAACACGAGCCGTCGACTACTGAACACACACAAAAACAGGTAGTACAGCTGCCAAGCTCAACACTGAACCAGACACTTACTAATTTGCACGAGTAGCATGGGATAAATCCCGGACGAACCCCCACTTTATGTTACGAACCCCGTGGCTCTAAACGTCTAGGGTGGATGGACATGAGACCCGTAACATAAATTATGCAAATTATAAGTGTGACCTGGAACAGTGAGAACAAAAATGACACAACAACCGTGAACTACCGTCAAACATAAATGGTTTATTACTAAACACACGGTAAAGGTTTGGGAAAAAGGGCTGAGCAGGACCCAAGAAATGAAACAATAGTGTAAAACCCCTAAACTGATCTAGCCTGCCTGAAGAACCGCTAGGCTACTGCTAGTCATACAAAAATACAGTGGGTGGTCCGCTCAGGTCTAACTGGTGTTTATAGACAGATTTCTTCCTACGGGTAATGTACGCCCAAGGGCAACTAGCTTAAACTCCCCTTTTCCCAGAAACACACAAAGCTACCAAACAGGGTAATCAGCAACAAAGTAAGTACACAATACACAGGACACCACAGTATCCACACTCACATAAAGAAATGGCTTCTAACAAAGTTACCAATAGGGTAACCAACAACTTAGTGAGTACACAACACACAGGACACCACCGTGTCCACACTCACATAAAGAAATGGCTTCTAACAAAGTTACCAATAGGGTAACCAACAACTTAGTGAGTACACAACACACAGGACACCACCGTGTCCATACTCACATATGGCAAAAAGTCTCTCTCTCTCAACAAACACAAGTCACTGGTTTTATATAATGGGATGTGTGATTGAACAAACGAGTAACAGGTGGTGCAATGCACAGGAATGTTCCCTGATTGGTCCAATCAGCAGACACCTCAACGACCACCAATCAGGAACATACAGGACACCTGTGATTAGGGCAGAAGGAGAGAAACACACAAAAACACAGGATACCTGTACTCCCATCCCAACCACCAATGGCAGATGCTTTGTCTCGTGTTTGATGATCTAGGTTTTTTTTTGTTATCCCGACAGGATGATTATTGAATTTTGGGTGTTGTGATAGTACGTGTGTCGCAAACCATTTTGGTTTGCTCTTTTAAGGGTGGGAGTGTTACGGATACAGGTATCCTGTGTTTTTGTGTGTTTCTCTCCTTCTGCCCTAATCACAGGTGTCCTGTATGTTCCTGATTGGTGGTCGTTGAGGTGTCTGCTGATTGGACCAATCAGTGAACATTCCTGTGAATAGCACCACCTGTTACTCGTTTGTTCAATCACACAGCCCATTGTATAAAAACCAGTCTTGTGTTTGTTGAGAGAGAGAGAGACTTTTTCCATATGTGAGTATGGACACGGTGGTGTCCTGTGTGAATTGTGTACTCACTAAGTTGTTGGTTACCCTATTGGTAACTTTATTAGAATATATGTCTTTACCTGAGTGTGGATACTGTTGTATCCTGTGTAGTGTGTACGTATATAATTGCTGATTACCCTGTTTGGTAGCTTTGTGTGTTTTTTTTGGGAAAAGGGGGGTTTAAGCTAGTTGCCCTTGGGCGTACATTACCCGTAGGAAGAAATCTGTCTATAAACACCAGTTAGACCTGAGCGGACCACCCACTGTATTTTTGTATGACTAGCAGTAGCCTAGCGGTTCTTCAGGCAGGCTAGATCAGTTTAGGGGGTTTTACACTATTGTTTCATTTCTTGGGTCCTGCTCAGCCCTTTTTCCCAAACCCTTACCGTGTGTTCAGCAATAAACACTTTGTGTTTGACGGTAGTTCATGGTTGTTGTGTCATTTTTGGTTCTCACTGTTCCCTGCCACACTTATAATTTACATGAATTTATGTTACGGGTCTCATGTCCATCCACCCTAGATGTTTAGAGCCACGGGGTTCGTAACATAAACTTTATGTTACGAACCCCGTGGCTTTTAAACGTCTAGGGTGACGGGTCTGGTGTGGTATGTCTTCAACATGTTAACGTGGCACACACGAGATTGGCGTTTTCTATCAGGAGTCTGTATCACGTAGTCAGTTTCAGTTAGTTTCTTTTCAATGACATAAGGACCAGAGAAACGTGCTGACAATGACGCTCCTGGCACAGGCAATAACACAAGAACTCGGTCACCTGGCTGCAGTGCACGAGAAACAGCCTGTATGTCATAGTGTCGTTTCATCCGTTTCTGTGAGGAAGACAGCGCTTCCTTTGCTAGAGCACAGGCAGCATGTAGGCGCTCACGAAAGCGACTAACGTAGTCCAACACATTTTCTTTCACACACAACTCTTGTGACAAAAACTGATCCTTAAGGACTTTCATAGGTCCTCTCATGGTGTGTCCAAACACCAGTTCAGCTGGGCTGAACCCTAGGGATTCCTGTACTGTCTCACGGACAGCAAACAACACTAGAGGAACTCCCTCATCCCAATCTTTCTCAGATTCCAAGCAATATTTACGGAGCATAGACTTCAGGGTCTGATGCCAACGTTCAAGCGCACCCTGAGACTCTGGGTGATATGCGCTTGACACACGGTGTGTAACTGACAAGGATTTTAACACTTGTTTGAAAAGTTTAGAAAGGAAATTCGTACCCTGATCAGTTTGTATCACCTTAGGTAATCCAAAAGTTGGGTGTGGTGATAGTACGTGTGTCGCAAACCATTTTGGTTTGCTCTTTTTAGGGTGGGAGTGTTACGGATACAGGTATCCTGTGTTTTTGTGTGTTTCTCTCCTTCTGCCCTAATCACAGGTGTCCTGTATGTTCCTGATTGGTGGTCGTTGAGGTGTCTGCTGATTGGACCAATCAGTGAACATTCCTGTGAATAGCACCACCTGTTACTCGTTTGTTGAATCACACAGCCCATTGTATAAAAACCAGTCTTGTGTTTGTTGAGAAAGAGAGAGACTTTTTCCATATGTGAGTATGGACACGGTGGTGTGTTGTGTACTCACTAAGTTGTTGGTTACCCTATTGGTAACTTTATTAGAATATATTTCTTTACCTGAGTGTGGATACTGTTGTATCCTGTGTGGTGTGTACGTATATAATTGCTGATTACCCTGTTTGGTAGCTTTGTGTGTTTCTGGGAAAAGGGGAGTTTAAGCTAGTTGCCCTTGGGCGTACATTACCCGTAGGAAGAACTCTGTCTATAAACACTAGTGAGACCTGAGCGGACCACCCACTGTATTTTTGTATGGTAGCAGTAGCCTAGCGGTTCTTGAGGCAGGCAAGATCAGTTTAGGGGGTTTTACACTATTGTTTCATTTCTTGGGTCCTGCTCAGCCCTTTTTCCCAAACCCTTACCGTGTGTTCAGCAATAAACACTTTGTGTTTGACTCTGCTCTATACCAAATTAGCATACCGCCTGAGTCCCTTCCCTGTTTCACACCTGGTAGTTTGGTGGATGGGACTACCAGCTCTCTGTAACCTAGAGGGCAACCAGTGGGTCGGTCTCCTCTATACCATGTTTCTTGTAGGATGACAATGTCTGTATTTCCGAAGTCCAGGTTCCTGCTCTTTAGGCCAAAGGCAGATGACCTAAGGCCTTGGATATTCCAGGATGAAATAGTGAAGACTTTGTGTTCCATAAAGTGTTTAATGTTGTTGGTCGTGTGGTTTGGCCTCAGGCCAGTAATTGTGAGCAGAGCCTGCTGAGCATCTGGTACATGTATTATTATGTGGCTGGGTGATCCTAGTTGGTCCTCAGACAGAAGGTCTAGGGCACGCTGGGTGTTTGGACACCAGAGTTTAGACACTGTGTGTTTGGGAAAAAGTTAATTTTATTGTATGTATTTCCTATTTGAGTCCATAAGGAGTACAATCTGTGGCTTGTGTATGTCCTCAGTGGGTGTGGGGGGGTCATCATGAGGGCTATCAGGGTGGCTGACAGGGGAGTGCTCAGAGGGGTTGGGATCCCCAGGGCTTGGGGTTCTTCATTTGTTTGCCTGGCTGTGATGTCGAGGCTATGGTCAGGGTCTAGGGTGTACTGTTCTGCTGCGGTGTCGAGACTTTGGCCAGGATCTGAGGTGGGCTGTTCTGCTGGCTTCTCTGCGGGGGTTGCCAGCTCTCTAATGGGTTGTTCTCTGTCACCCGTCATCATTCTCACCTTCTCCTCCAGCACTCTGATCCTCTCCTCTAGTGCTCTGTTCTTCTCCTGCGCTTTCTCCTGTTGATGTTGTCTCACCACAGTTCAGAGTGCAGACATGTCTCTCTCTACCTCCAGCTCTCCAGGTCTAGTTAAGGGGGTGGTGTTGTGCTGGACTGTTCTCTGGGTCTGTGCTGACTGGAGTGTGTTCACCTGCTGTTCCAACTCCACCTGCCTTACCTCCAGCTGGGTGAATTTATCCTTCATTTCAATGAGGGAGTAGTACTCTGTGCTGGGAAGTTGACTTTCCGCTTGGGGTTGCTCTGTGGGGTTATTTAATGAAGAGGTCTGGTCTGACCCGCTCGGGGTGGGGGTATATTTCTCAAGGGAGAGCTTCTCCTGCTGAGCTATTTCTTTGATTAGGTGAAAGTCCAGCTGGAACTGTCTGGTGTTGCCCTGTACCAATACTGTTCCAAATTTATATAGATTTATATTAGATGACTCAGAGTCCTCGTTGTCTAGTATCCTGAGTTTCCACCCATCGCTAGCCCCCCCTCTTAACAGAGGGGTAGTGTGCTAGTATAGCACTGTGCCATGCCACGGGATGGTCTGTGTGGAAAAGTCAGCAAAAAGTGTCTCCTGATTTCCCATGACAAGCTTCATTTTCTACTCTTTTCGTGTCTTATCATTCTTTACATTCAGAGGGTACTGTATTTTAATGACGTCTGAACAGCGGGAGGATGCTTCTAAGGCCTCTCCATTTGGTTGGGGTAGACTGTGCGACTCTCCTGCCATTGTTGGGCTCAAGGGCTTTGACACCTCTCACTTCACACGTCAGTGCTAATTGAAGTTGTATCTCTTTGTACTAGCAAGCTTGGTAGCCTTAGCATTCAGTCCTTATAAAGTAAAATATATAATTGTAATGTATTTTTCTTCTTGGTTTTTTAAAGTAAAAAATAGCTTCAGACTAAACATTACTCACTCAGTTCCAGGTTGGATGGTGTTTTCATGTTTCTGTTTGTTTGCCAGAGCATTTGCTGTATAGCTTGGGAATAGTAATCCTTGGTAGTAGAAAGCCTTCCAGGTAATTCCGTCCAAAATTAGGTTGTAGGTTTGGAGTTTTGGTTTGGAATGAAGGTTTTGTTGTGGAGGGTAGCATCCCGTATATGTCCCTGCCAAAAAATCCAAGTTTATCTAACTCTAAATCTATATTTTCTGTAAAAACATGCTGAAAAATGCAGGAGCAATGTCTTGAGCTCTCTCTCTCTCTACCTCTCCCTCACCCATTCTCTTCCATTCCCTCTCTCCTTTACCTCCCTTGATCTCTTCTGACTGCCTCTTATGATCTGTTGCAGATGAAATGGACACGTTGGTGTAAAGGCCACTGGTGCTTAGGCAGGGGAACTGGGCTGCATCACTTACTACAGTAAAGACACACTGTAGACCTGACCTTTATAAATCTATTCCTTCTGCAATTTCTCTCCATCTGAGAGAGAGGGAGAGGGGAGAGAGGAAGAGGGAGAGAGGGGAGAGTTTCAGACTGGAACTAACATCTTTTAAAGCCACTTTGTAGCATTGCTCTGCTGGCTACCATGCAGATTGGAATGAGAGTCTGAGGTTCTGTAAGGCTTGTCACACACACACACACACCACGCACACCCACACCCACACGCACACGCACACGCACACACACACACACACACACACACACACACACACACACACACAGGCCAGAGGCTCTCTTTCTGAACAGGAGTTAAGGGGAAGAAAAGGTTGGTTGTCATAAAGCTGCTTTGTTGATTGCGTGAAATGAGGAGTACAGCGAGAATTGTTACAGTGTGTCTTTATAATGGGGAACCTCTTTCTTCTTATTGCTGCTGTGAAACCTGCTAGCAATTCTGTTACTGTTGACAAAACCACACAACAATAGCTTTATTTTTTGGAGTAATATGATTATATTTGCATGAAAATAAACAGTGGGTTGCTCACAGGGCACGGCACCAACATCAACACATTGTTTTCTAAATGGATTTTAGACTTTTATATGAAATGGAAGCAAACCGAACTTAGACAATGTCAGCTTCGGGCTTTACCTTTTCACATGCAGTACAGAAAATAGATTGGACACTGGTTTTGTTCGAGGTGAGGGTGAGGAAAGAGTAGTAGTGTACTGAAAAGGTCAAGCTCAAGTGATAAGACAGCTTTGTCACCACGAGTGTAAGTGTGTCACCCCGTGTGACCCTTACGTTGTTGTGGTAATTAAACAGATAACCTTTTAACGAGGCGTGGCCGTCGCTGGCCTTAACGAGCCTTAACAAGGAAAATGTCACGCTTAACGAGAGAGGGACAAGGACACACAGACACACACACAGACGAGATGAGACAAGGTGTCAGAGTAACTGTGATCTGGTAAATGTCATCTGACCATTTCATTTATCGTTCTTCTGTGTGTGTGTGTGTGTGTGTGTGTGTGTGTGTGTGTGTATGTGTGTCAGAGGAAGCTGGTGATAGAAGCTATAGGAGGACGGGGTCATTGTAATGGGTGGTATATAATCAATGGATCGGAGTCAAACACATTGTTTCCATGTGTTTGATGTGTTTGGTACCATTCCATTGATTCCATTCCAGCCACTACAATAAGCCCGTCCTCCTATAGCTCCTCCCACCAGCCTCCTCTGATGTATGTGTGCGCGCGTGTGTGTGTGTGTGTCTGTATGTGTGTTCGTGTTTGGGAGTCTCTTATGTTTCAACTTGATCAGTTGGGATGTAACCTACAGTATATGAGTGTTGGTAGATGACTGGCAAGGAACATTTACAATAATACCAAATACTGTAAGAACGAAGCAATAAGACAAGCAGGGGGATTCAGGCAAAGCTATGTCGATGTTATCTCTCTTGCTGTGGAAGCTCTCCTCCTCCTACGGACACACACATACACCTTGTCATTGTCCCTCTCTCCCTCCTCCTCCCCTTCCTCTCCCTCCTCCTCCCCTTCCTCTCCCTCCTCCTCTCCCTCTCACATCTCCCCTCTCTGTCTGTCTGATTCTGAGCCTGAGGTTTGACAGGGATTTTTCAGAGAGAAAGATTGATGTGTGTGGTGTCCGGCACAGTGAACACACATGCACACACACATGCATGCACACACACACACACACACACACACACACACACACACACACACACACACACACACACACACACACACACACACACACACACACACACACTGACTGCCTGACCAGAGTGGAGTTATCCATGTGGTACTCAGAGGAGCTGTTCATTGTAATGAGTGTAAACTAGAACTAGTCTCTCAGGACCAGCTTGGTAGTTAATTATCTTGGTGTGAATTGTTGTTGAGAGCCAGTTGGATCAGGTGTACTAGAGGTGGAAATAAACAACTAATATGTAGAAATGATGGGGGGAGGGGCACTCCCAGTGACATGTGGAACCTCTACCTCTGTATGTCTGGACACAGTAGCAATACAGGGATATAACATCTACAGAAGAGACAGGAATGCCTATGGTGGAGGTGTTGCTGTACATGTTCAGAGCCATATTCCTGTAAAGCTTGTCTCATGTCTAATGCTTTTGAAGTGTTGTGGTTGCACGTTCACCTGCCTCATCTAAAGCCTCTTCTTTTGGAGTGCTGGTATAGGCCACCAATGCTTGATAATGTGTGTGATGTTAACAGATTTTTTCTGGGTGACCTGAATATAGACAGGTTTTCATCAAGTTGCCCGATCAAGAGGAAGCTGCTCAATGTAACCAGTGCCTGTAATCAAGTTCAGGTTATTAATAAACCTACCAGGGTGTTTACAAACAGTAGCCTACCAGATGAGCTAAATCACTTCTACGCTCGCTTCGAGGCAAGCAACACTGAAGCATGCATGAGAGCTTCAGCTGTTCCAGATGACAATGTAATCACGCTCTCCGTAGCCGATGTGAGTGAGACTTTTAAGCAGGTCAACATTCACAAGGACGGATTACCAGGACGTGTACTCCGAGCATGCGCTGACCAACTGGCAAGTGTCTTCACTGACATTTTCAACATGTCCCTGACTGAGTCTGTAATACCAACATGTTTCAAGCAGACCACCATAGTCCCTGTGCCCAAGAACACTAAGACAACCTGCCTAAATGACTACCGACCCGTAGCACTCACATCTGTAGCCATGAAGTGCTTTGAAAGGCTGGTCATGGCTCACATACACACCATTATCCCAGAAACCACCCCAACAGATCCACAGATGATGCAATCTCTATTGCACTCCACACTGTCCTTTCCCACCTGGACAAGAGGAACACCTACGTGAGAATGCTATTCATTGACTACAGCTCAGCGTTTAACACCATAGTGCCCTCAAAGTTCATCACTAAGCTAAGGATCCTGGGACTAAACACCTCCCTCTGTAACTGGATCCTGGACTTCCTGACGGGCCACCCCAAGGTGGTAAGGGTAGGTAACAACACATCTGCCACCCTGATCCTCAACACGGGGGCCCCTCAGGGGTGCGTGCTCAGTCCCCTCCTGTACTCCCTGTTCACCCATGACTGCATGGCCAGGCACGACTCCAACACCATCATTAAGTTTGCCGACGACACAACAGTGGTAGGTCCAATCACCGACAACGATGAGACAGCCTATAGGGAGGAGGTCAGAGACCTGGCCGTGTGGTGCCAGGATAACAACCTCTCCCTCAACGTGATCAAGACAAAGGAGATGATTGTGGACTACAGGAAAAAAAAGAGGACTGAGCACGCCCCCATTCTCATCGACGGGGCTGTAGTGGAACAGGTGTCCTTGGTGTCCACATCACAAACAAACTATCATGGTCCAAACACACCAAGACAGTCGTGAAGAGGGCTCGACAAAGCCTATTCCCCCTCAGGAGACTGAAAAGATTTGGCATGGGTCCTCAAAAGTTCTACAGGTGCACCATCGAGAGCATTCTGACTGGTTGCTTCACCGCCTGGTATGGCAACTGCTCGGCCTCCGACCGCAAGGCACTACAGAGGGTAGTGCGTACGGCCCAGTACATCATTGGGGCCAAGCTTCCTGCCATCCAGGACCTCTATACCAGGCGGTGTCAGAGGAAGGCCCTAAAAATTATCAAAGACTCCAGCCACCCTAGTCATAGACTGTTCTCTCTGCTACCGCACTGCAAGTGGTACCGGAGCGCCAAGTCTAGGTCTAAAAGGCTTCTTAACAGCTTAACCCCCAAGCCATAAGACTCCTAAACAGCTAATCATGGCTACCCAAACTATTTGCATTGCCCCCCACCCCACCCCATCCCCCTCTTTTACGCTGCTGCTACTCTGTTTGTTATTTATGCATAGTCACTTTAACTCTACCCACATGTACATATTACGTCAATTACCTCGACTAACCGGTGCCCCCGCACATTGACTCTGTACCGGTACCACCTGTATATAGCCTCCATACTGTTATTTTATTTTACTGCTGCTCTTTAATTATTTGCTTTTTTTTTTTTTTCTTAAAAACTGCATTGTTGGTTAAGGGCTTGTAAGTAAGCATTTGACTGTAATGTCTACACCTGTTGTATTCGGCGCATGTGGCAAATAAAATTTGATTTGATTTAGAGGAACTATATCATCCATGTGTATTGATCACATTTTTACCAATGCTGTAGAACTCTGCTCTAAAGCTGTATCCATAACCATTGGATGTACTGACCATAACATAGTGGCCATATCTAGAAAATCCAAAGTTCCAAAGGCTGAGCCTAAAATAGTGTATAAGAAATCATCCAAAACGTTTTGTATTGATTCCTATGTTGTATTTTTACTCCTGAACATATTTAGGCTTGACTCAAGACAATTATTTTGTAAACATTTCTAAAAACATAATTCCACTTTGACATTATAGGGTATTGTGTGTATGCCAGTGACAAACATCTCAGTTTAATCCATTTTAAATTCAGGCTGTAACACAACGAAATGTGGCAAAAGTCAAGGGGTGTGAATACTTTCTGAAGGCACTGTATCTAATAGAACACAGAGGGTTTTCTTTAATGGAAGCTTCTCTAATGTTAAACATGTCAGTGTGGTGTACGGCAGGGCAGCTCTCTTGGCAATCTACTCTTTTCTATTTTTACTAATGACCTGCCACTGGCATTAAACCAACCTGTGTGTCTATGTATGCTGATGATTCAACCCTATACATGTCAGCAACCACAGCTAATGAAATCACTTCAACCCTAAACAAAGAATTGCAGTCAGTTTTAGAACTCAGTAATAAACTGGTCCTGAACTAAGAGCATTGTATTTGGTACAAGTCATTCCCTAAGTTCTAGACCTCAGCTGAATCTGATAAAGAATAATGTGGCTGTTGAGCAAGTTGAGGAGACTTGGTGTTACCTTGGATTGTAAACTGTCATAGTCAAAACATATTGATTCAATGTTTGTAAATATGGGGAGAGGTACGTCTATGATAAAGAGATTCTCTGCTTTTTTGACACCACACTCCACAAAGCAAGTCCAGACATGCCACCAGTCCCTAAATCCAGAACAAATTCAAGAAAATTTACAGTATTATAAAGAGCCATGATTGCATGGAACTCCCTTCCATCTCAGATTGCTCAAGTGAACAGCAAACCTGGTTTCAAAAAACAGATAAAGCAACACCCCTCCCCTATTTGACCTAGATATTTTGTGTGAATGTATTGATATGTAGGCTACGTGTGATGTTTAAATATATGTAGTTCTGTCCTTGAGCTGTTCTTGTCTATTAATGTTCTGTATTATGTCATGTTTCATGTTTTGTGTGGACCCCAGGAAGAGTAGCTACTACTTTCGCAATGGGGATCCTAATAAAATACAAAAATACCAACAAAAACATCTGTAGTTGTTAATGTCTGGGAATTCATAGCTGAAGTCTTATGAATGTATGTATGTCTTCTGATGTGAAATCAAGAGACACGGACACACTCAGGCACACACAGGCCCCACATACACATATGCACCCAGTTGTATACAAAATCAAATAGATATTCTCCCTGCATCTCTGCTCTCGTCACGCTTCACTGACTCTCCGTCATTGTCTGACGCAGCACACACACACACACACACACACATACCCACACACACACACACACACACACACACAAACCACTGAAAAAAGACCAGACATTCAATAGCATTCTCCTTTTGGTGGGAGGACAATTTGTTCAGCATCTGTGAAATTAGACAAGGTTTTACAATGTAGCACTTTCATTATTGATCACTGTCATACAGCAGTGTGTATGTGTGTGTGTGTGTGTGTGTGTGTGTGTGTGTGTGTGTGAAACGAAGCTCCTTTGTATGTGGTTCCTTTGTGGGCTGTGAGGTGCATGCTGCAGCTGTTTAACTTCTATTAATGCCATAGCCCTTTACACAGTCATGAAAGTATACACTGAGTGCACAAAACATTAGGAACACCTTCTCTTTCCATGACATAGACTGACCAAGTGAATCCAGGTGAAAGCTATGATCTCTTATTGATGTCATTTTTTAAATCCACTTCAGTCAGTGTAGATGAAGGGTAGGATATAGGTTAAATAAGGAATTTTAAGCCTTGAGACAATTGAGACATGGATTGTGTACGTGTGCCATTCAGAGGGTGAATGGGCAAGACAAAATATTTAAGTGCCTTTGAACGGGGTATGGTAGTAGGTGCCAGGCGCACCGGTTTGTGTCATGAACTGCAATGCTGCTGGGTTTTTTACGCTCAACTGTTTCCAGTGTGAATCAAGAATGGTCCACCACCCAAAGGACATCCAGCCAACTTGACACAACTGTGGGAAGCATTGGAGTCAACATGGGCCAGCATCCCTGTGGAAAGCATTCGACACCTTGTGGAGTCCATGCCCCGACGAATTGAAGCTGTTCTGAGGGCAAAAGGGGGTGCAACTCAATATTAGGAAGGTATTCTTAATGTTTTGTACACTCAGTGTATATACTATATACACATTATGTGTATGGAGCTGATAACATAGTCATCCTACTTTACAGTTTGTGTAAATAATGCATATGCATAGGACTGTATTGTATTTCTTTGCGGCGGGTGAGTTCTTCTAACACCGTGCACAAGGGACTGCACTGTGTTTGTGTTTGCGACAAGGGGGTGGAGATGGAGATGGATATGGAGACAGGGAAACTGTGCAGCATGTTATTAAATGAAGCCCAATTAGATAGCTGATCCTCAGTGTGTATTTAAGCAGTCAGTGTGTATTTAAGCAGTCAGTGTGTATTTAAGCAGTCCCCATCTCTCTGTTATAATGAGGTCTATTAGCAGATGTAAATATTTACCTCTAACTGACATCTGAGATTTATAACACACCCTTCACAACACTCTTTAAAACACTATTTCAATGCTACGCTGTCTGTGTGTCTTGTGTGTTTGTGTGTGTGTGTACTAATGCCAGATCATTAGGGCCTCCTGCAGTTTGAGATCATCGGAGAACGTAGAGAGAGAGAAAACAACAGGGTTTAGAGAGGAGAACCCAAACATTACACACACACAGTGCGCCTCACTGCCTGGAGGGCTACACACACTGGGAGCGTCAGTCCTTGATACAGGGCTTGTCTCTGTAATGGGCACCATACCACACCCTTCAGATATGAGAGAGAGAGAGAGATTTCAGTCTCGATCAGTTTACAGTTGCATCCTCAGACCACTGTGTTGATCTAAATCCTTCTGTAGCTGTGATGTTCCAAACAGTCATAACGGAACCCCTTTAAAGAATGGAGGAATAGTGTGTGTGAGAGAGATATAGTCTGTCTCCAAAATGAGATAACAAATCAAACAGCAGCGTGTATGTATCTGTGTATCTCTATGCACCGGTGGCTGAGACTTTGTATGTTTGTGAGTCTCTCTGCACAGGCACGTAGCTCTGTGTGTGTATAATCCCTCCGTCCGTGATATCATGATGTGTGAATATGAAGAGGGTCTGCCGTGTGTGTATGAGTGAGTGTGCATTTGTGTGTGTGTGTGTCCCTGGCTGGTCAAATCTGAGGAGCAGTGTGATCAGGCTCTATGTTTTATTCATCCAGGGGTCTTTCACTTGCTAATGGAAATGAGGTGTTTGTGGGGGTTGAGGAGGAGAGGAGAGCAGGGGAGAGGAGAGGGGAGGGAAACAGGAGAGGTTATAATTTGTATTGATTTTGATGGGCTACTGGGTTATTTGTTGTGTGTGAATGTGAGTGGGTTGATGGTTGGTCATGATGCAGAGAGAATTTAAAGATGGTGTCTCTCTCTCTCTGAAAAACCCATTGCTCTGCTCACTCACATACACATGCAAACAAATGCAGACACCCTCACACATTTAACCCTGTAACCCCGTAGAAACAGCTTCCGTCTGCAGATCACAAGTGTGCAGACACCGCGACGGAGAGCGGGAGAGATGGAGGGAGGGAAGCAGAGATAGTGAATAAGGCTGCCGGTGTGTTGGAGGAGGATTGGGGAAGATTAACGAGTGAATTCTGATTCAGGATATACAGCACAGTGACTGTACCACAATAAACTATACCACAATACAACACACAAAGCAGCTACACATTCCTATGAAACGCGATAAGCAACGTTTTAACCCAGACCTCTTGGTATTTAGACTTGTTATCTGTTTCATGGTGATTCAGTCATTGTAGAGCACCACTTGAACCCCATTGACAGTTTGGCAGTCTATTATAGTGTTAAATAAATAAATGAGTATGTTAACAGAATAGAGGAGATAGACTAATGAAGAATTGATATCTGAACAACGTAAAATAACTCTGAGATGCTCCTCTCTCACTCTGGAGCTGAAACACACACACATTACAGCTTATAATTAAAGAGATTTAATTATCAGAGCTTCAGACGCTGAATAACAACAGCACAAAAAGAAAACTTTCAAAGAAATGACTGTTTCACTCTCTCTCTCTCTCTCTCTCTCTCTCTCTCTCTCTCTCTCTCTCTCTCATTGTAATTAGTGCAGAGAAGAGTGAAAGGATTTAAGTTAACCAGTGTTTACTGGTGAATGCAGGCTGTGTGTGTCTTTGAATTCTTCTTATCAGACTAACCAATCCTGAGGCTGATCAGATCACAACATAAAAACCTAATTAATTACACACCGCTACCGAGACGCTGGAGAGGAAGGAGGGAGGAGGAGATGTGGCAGTGGAACGTCGGCAAAGAGTGGTAATTGAAAAGGTTTCCGTGTGTGTATGTGTGTGTGTGTGTGTGTGTGTGTGTGCGTGCGTGTGTGTGTGTGCAGCGAGAGCATTAGGGATGAGCCTGTCAGCAAACAGAGGTTTGGGGGTTAAAGGGTAAATGCTTCTGCCCATCTCTGCTGATGAAGGCTAACACAGTGTCTGGCACGCACACACACACACACAGAGTGGATTTGTGCAGTCAGGTTTATTGTGGTGACCATACAGTTGCAACCTGACATGTTTAGTGGTGATGTACTGAATGTCCTTGTTTAGATGAGAGAGAGAGAGAGAGAGAGAGAGAGAGAGAGAGAGAGAGAGAGAGAGAGAGAGAGAGAGAGAGAGAGAGAGAGAGAGAGAGAGAGAGAGAGAGAGAGAGAGAGAGAGAGAGAGAGAGAGAGAGAGAGAGAGAGAGAGAGAGAGAGAGAGAGAGAGAGAGAGAGAGAGAGAGAGAGAGAGAGAGAGAGAGAGAAATATCCATCCATCCTATTATATCTCTATCCATACTATTCGATATCCATCCTTCTCTGAGGAAATTAAATGAATTGATTGGAAAATCGACAGGATATTGATTATTTTAAAAATGTCTCAGTGTTGTGTATTCTGCCTCTGAAATGGTACCCTATTCTCTAGAGTGAAAGTGCACAACTTGTACAATATTTGCCCATATTTGCTCTTAAAGTAGGTTGTTAATCATTGCTAGACAGCCATTTTCAAGTCTTGCCATAGATTTTCTAACCGATTTAAGTTAAAACTGTAACTAGGCCAGTCAGGAACATTCAATGTCGTCTTGGTAAACAACTCCAGTGTATATTTGGCCTTGTGTTTTAGGTAATTGTCCTGCTGAAAGGTGAATTCGTCTCCCAGTGTCTGTTGGAAAGCAGACTGAACCAGGTTTTCCTCTAGGATTTTGCCTGTTCTTAGCCCTATTCCGTTTCTTTTCATAAAAAATCTCACTACTCCTTGCCGATGACAAGCACACCCATAACATGATGCAGCCACCACCATGTTTGAAAATATGAAGTGTGGTACTCAGTGATGTGTTGTGTTAGTTTTGCCCCAAACATAACACTTTGTATTCAGGACAAAAAGTTAATTTATTTTCCAAATTTTTGCAGAAATGCTTTAGTGCCTTATTGCAAACAGGATGAATATTTTTTATTCTGTACAGGCTTCCTTCTTTTCACTCTTATGTTACTATTGTGGAGTAACTACAATGTTGTTGATCCATCCTCAGTTATCTCCTATCACAGCCATTAAACACTATAACAGTTTTAAAATGACCATTGGCCTCATGGAGAAATCCCTGAGCAGTTTCCTTCCTCTCTGGCAATTGAGTTAGGAAGGGCACCTGTATATTTGTAGTGACTGCTTGTATTGATACACCATCCAAAGTGTAATTAATAACTTAATCACGCTCAAATGGATATTCAATGTCTGCTTTTTCTTTTACCCATCTACAAATAGGTGCCATTCTGTGCGAACCATTGGGAAACCTCCTTAATGTTTGTTGAAATATATGTATATATTAAGTTGTCTATTGTTTTTGTCTATGTATATTTTTGTTTACTGTCCAAAAATGTAAAATATATATTTTTAAAGAAACCTCTCTGGTCTTTGGGGTTGAATCTGTGTTTGAAATTCACTGCTCGACTGAGGGAATTTACAGATATTTTTATTTTATTTTATTTCACCTTTATTTAACCAGGTAAGCCAGTTGAGAACATGTTCTCATTTACAACTGCGACCTGGCCAAGATAAAGCAAAGCAGTGCGATAAAAACAACAACACAGAGTTACATATGGGGTAAAACAAAACATAAAGTCAAAAATACAACAGAAAATATATACACAGTGTGTGCAAATGTAGCAAGTTATGGAGGTAAGGCAATAAATAGGCTATAGTGCAAAATAATTACAATTAATATTAACGCTGGAATGATAGATGTGCAAGAGATTATGTGCAAATAGAGATACTGGGGTGCAAATTAGCAAAATAAACAACAATATGGGGATGAGGTAGTTGGGTGGGCTAATTTCAGATGGGCTGTGTACAGGTGCAGTGATCGGTAAGGTGCTCTGACAACTGATGCTTAAAGTTAGTGAGGGAGATAAGAGTCTCCAGCTTCAGAGATTTTTGCAATTCGTTCCAGTCATTGGCAGCAGAGAACTGGAAGGAATGGCGGCCAAAGGAGGTGTTGGCTTTGGGGATGACCAGTGAGATATACCTGCTGGAGCGCAGACTACGGGTGGGTGTTGCTATGGTGACCAATGAGCTAAGATAAGGCAGGGATTTGCCTAGCAGTGATTTATAGATGGCCTGGAGCCAGTGGGTTTGGCGACGAATATGTAGTGAGGACCAGCCAACAAGAGCGTACAGGTCACAGTGATGGGTAGTATATGGGGCTTTGGTGATAAAACGGATGGCACTGTGATAGACTACATCCAATTTGCTGAGTAGAGTGTTGGAGGCTATTTTGTAAATGACATCGCCGAAGTCAAGGATCGGTAGGGTAGTCAGTTTTACGAGGGCATGTTTGGCAGCATGAGTGAAGGAGGCTTTGTTGCGAAATAGGAAGACGATTCTAGATTTAACTTTGGATTGGAGATTCTTAATGTGAGTCTGGAAGGAGAGTTTACAGTCTAACCAGACACCTAGGTATTTGTAGTTGTCCACATACTCTAGGTCAGACCCGTCGAGAGTAGTGATTCTAGTCGGGTGGGCAGGTGCCAGCAGCGTTCGATTGAAGAACATGCATTTAGTTTTACTAGTGTTTAAGAGCAGTTGGAGACTACGGAAGGAGTGTTGTATGGCATTGAAGCTCGTTTGGAGGTTTGTTAACACAGTGTCCAATGAAGGGCCAGATGTATACAAAATGGTGTCGTCTGCGTAGAGGTGGATCTGAGAGTCACCAGCAGCAAGAGCGACATCATTTATATACACAGAGAAAAGAGTCGGCCCAAGAATTGAACCCTGTGGCACCCCCATAGAGACTGCCACAGGTCCAGACAACAGGCCCTCCGATTTGACACATTGAACTCTATCTGAGAAGTAGTTGGTGAACCAGGCGAGGCAGTCATTTGAGAAACCAAGGCTATTTAGTCTGCCAATAAGAATGCAGTGGTTGACAGAGTCGAAAACCTTGGCCAGATCAATGAAGACGGCTGCACAGTACTGTCTATTATCGATCGCGGTTATAATATCGTTTAGGACCTTGAGCGTGGCTGAGGTGCACCCATGACCAGCTCGGAAACCGGATTGCATAGCGGAGAAGGTACGGTGGGATTCGAAATGGTCGGTGATCTGTTTGTTAACTTGGCTTTCAAAAACGTTCGAAAGGCAGGGCAGGATGGATATAGGTCTGTAACAGTTTGGATCTAGAGTGTCACCCCCTTTGAAGAGGGGGATGACCGCGGCAGCTTTCCAATCTCTGGGGATCTCAGACGTTACGAAAGAGAGGTTGAACAGGCTAGTAATAGGGGCTAGTTTTTAGAAAGAAAGGGTCCAGATTGTCTAGCCCAGATGATTTGTAGGGGTCCAGATTTTGCAGCTCTTTCAGAACATCAGCTGTCTGAATTTGTGTGAAGGAGAAGCGGGGGGGGATGGCATGGGCAAGTTGCAGCGGAGGGTGCAGAGCTGGTGGCCGGGGTAGTGGTATCCAGGTGGAAAGCATAGCCAGCCGTAGCAAAATGCTTGTTGAAATTCTCGTTTATTGTAGATTTATCGGTGGTGATAGTGATTCCTAGCCTCAGTGCAGTGGGCAGCTGGGAGGAGGTGCTCTTATTCTCCATTGACTTTACAGTGTCCCAAAACTTTTTGGAGTTAGTGCTACAGGATGCACATTTCTGTTTGAAAAAGTTAGCCTTTGCTTTCCTAACTGCTTGTGTATATTGGTTCCTAACTTCCCTGAAAAGTTGCATATCGCGGGGGCTATTTGATGCTAATGCAGTATGCCACAGGATGTTTTTGTGCTGGTCAAGGGCAGTCAAGTCTGAGGAGAACCAGGGGCTATATCTGTTCTTAGTTCTGTATTTTTTGAATGGGGCATGTTTATTTAAGATTGAGAGGAAATTACTTTTAAAGAACAACCAGGCATCCTCTACTGACGGAATGAGATCTATATCCATCCAGGATACCTGGGCCAGGTCAATTAGGAAGGTCTGCTCGCTAAAGTGTTTTAGGGAGCATTTGACAGTGATGAGGGGGTGGTCGTTTGATCGCGAACCCGTTACGGACGCAGGCAATAAGGCAGTGATCGCTGAGATCCTGGTTGAAGACAGCGGAGGTGTATTTAGAGGGTAAGTTAGTCAGGATGATATCTATGAGGGTACCCATGTTTACGGATTTAGGGTTGTACCTGATAGGTTGGTTGATAATTTGTGTGAGATTGAGGGCATCTAGTTTGGATTGTAGGATGGCCGGGGTGTTAAGCATATCCCAATTTAGGTCACCAAGCAGTACGAACTCTGAGGATAAATGGGGGGCAATCAATTCACATATGGTGTCCAGGGCACAGCTGGGGGCTGATGGGGGTCTGTAGCAAGCGGCAACAGTGAGAGACTTATTTCTGGAAAGGTGGATTTTTAGAAGTAGAAGCTCAAACTGTTTGGGCACAGACCTGGATAGTATGATAGAGCTCTGCAGGCTATCTCTACAGTAGATTGCAACTCCACCCCCTTTGGCAGTTCTATCTAGACGGAAAATGTTGTAGTTGGGGATGGACATTTCAGAATTTTTGGTGGCCTTCCTAAGCCAGGATTCAGACACTGCTAGAACTTCAGGGTTGGCGGAGTGTGCTAATGCAGTGAATAACTCAAACTTACGAAGGAGACTTCTGATGTTAACGTGCAGAAAACCAAGGCTTTTACGGTTACAGAAGTCAACAAATGATAGCTCCTGGGGTGTAGGAGTGATACTGGGGATACCTGG
>NC_059217.1:32061205-32133705 GCF_020615455.1 Coregonus clupeaformis | reverse complement strand
GTTTTTTTATTTTACTGAAACTGATGGTACCTGCATCTGATGGTCAGTGTCAGTGGAGGGAGGGAGGGTCTGCCTCTCACAGTCCTGCCTCTCTCTTTTCCTCCGGTGAGACTGACCAGAGAGAGGGGACACCGTCTTCCACCTGATGGCGAACCTCGAATCGCACCACGTTATTTCTGCCTCATGCACAAATTCATGTAGTTCCTATGACCAGAGAAAGATAAATATTCCTCGATATTAAAATAGACACGACGAGCAGCTAATAATAAAAACGCAGGGCTATCGATACACTTGGCTACTCATTCATTGCAGCTGCAGCATGAGTGGAAGTAGGGAGAAGTGCGTTTTATGTTTTGTAAAAGTGTTAAATAAAAACAGTGTTGACAGTGCTGAATAAAAACGTAAACATGAACTCACTCAAAAACAGCAGCTCTTTGCTGTATTCTTTGACAGTCTCTCTCTGGTCATGGTTTTAAAAGTTATGAATTCTCATGTAGTCTAGTAGCAAACTTTGCTTTAGGGTCGTGGAAGCTGTAGGCACGGTGATTTGAGCTATACGATTGGCTAGCGCAGTAGGCACACTTGATTTAGCCACAGATCTCATGAGGTGCGTTCAGTTCATTTGAATGTTTGCTGCATAGCGGAACGGTTTGTACTAAATGACAGATTTCCCCAAAACGTTCTTGTACGTTCTTGAACAGACTTTGACGTACGTTTGCTCCTGTTTGGTACATAAATTATTATCATATTACATAGTCAAAAAGTAACAATAAACCCACTATGCAAAGGAAAGCACTTCGTAAGGGGTTTTGTAACGTTGTCCCAGAAGCATTTAATTGCAGGGCACTCCTGCATCATGTGACCGACCGCTTCGATTTGGTCTTATGTAGCAAAATTTGAAATTGTGTTTTTTACATTGAATAAAAGTAGAGACTCAGAGCTACAAAATGGTATGTAATACACTGCAGTTGAGGAACAATGGGAACGTAATTCTACTTTGAAAGTTGATAAACTTGTAACCCAACTTTTGAGAAAATGGCCCTTGAATGTTTTGGTACACCGATTGGAGAGTTCTTCTTTGTCTACACCTATTCAGCATCGTTCACACCCTCTTAAGCCGTAGCCCCACCCATCTCTTTAGGGATTCACATGTGAGGCCATGTGCTAAACAGAGTGAGTAAGGTAATGTAATAAACAACCAAAGATTTCTAGACTAAAAGTGGTGAAAGTAGTAGCCTACAATAAGTTAAACTTCAGATAAAAATACACTTTATCTAGTCCTTTGCCTATATCCTAATCTGACTTTGGTGCAGGTCATGTTGTTCTTCAAATTACTGTCTCTGGTAAACACACACTATATCAAATAAAATCAAAGTTTATTTGTCACATGCACAGGATACAGAAGGTGTAAACGGTACAGTGAAATGGTTACTTGCATATTTGCACGGTAGCAACATCAAAAATAGAACGTGTCCAGATAAAAAATATTTTATAAATATTTTATAATTATTAGATGATGCTTACCCAGACACACTTGTCTAAACTGATGGGTCATGTGAAATAAATTCTATAACCACACCCAGCCACATCTAGCTAAGTGGAGGGGTCACTATTGTCTAGACATGTACACATGTTCATGAAATACAATAGATGGCCGTAATCACCCCCAGACACACCTGGCTAACTTCATGGGTCATGTAATCATCTGGTGAAGTGGAGTCTTTTGTTTAGACATGTAGCTAGCTAGCTAGCTAAACAATGAACCCTAATCCCAACCCATAACTACAGTACAAACGGATTGTCACAGCTAGTCACTATGCATGAAATGCTGTAGTATGAATCTGCAGGTAGCTAAAGCTAACCAACTAGGTTCAATGTTAGCTAGTAACTAGCAATGCAATGCTGTCTTAGGTACAAATAATATTACTACAAAGATCATACACGTAACGTTAGCTAGTGAGCCAGCAAGCTAATGTTCGCTAGCTAGAGAACAGTACGCTTTAACTTGCAATGAAAAAGACTTTCTGACAAAATTAGAAACGTATAATATCTGAAAATGTAGCTAGACTCTTACCCATATACATGGATGAACGCTTCACGGTAGCGTGTCTTTTCATTTTGTTTGTAGCTAGCTACAGCTTGCTTGGCCCGTTGTGTCAAATCACTCTGGCTCACACTGACCATGTGCAGAAAGTAGTCCCTCACAACTGTTCCCCACTGATCTTTGTCGATAGCGCCTGCTAAATTCAGGGCAGCAATGTTGTTGAGAGCAGTAGGGAAAAAAAAGTGGTTATCCATGGCTAACATTATATCTTTCAAAAACATCTGTGGTAGCAAGGATGATTTACACATACTGAGCAGCTCACGTTATAGACAGAAGCGTGCTAGATGACAGACCAATCCAAACTAAGCTCTCCGCATGTCCAGGCCATTCATTATCTCAGCCAATCATGCGGGACGGTTCCTGTCTTTTTCTGTGGCTAAACCAACTAGACACCCCCAAAAAAAAAAAAAAAAATTAGTAGTATTTACAGATGACATACAAGTTTTTTAGTAAGGCACATGAAAGTTCACATGTTCCAGAAGGCATTTCTGCAAAAAAAAGCATTTTGATAAAACATTTTTATAATAAGTTCAAATGCCTCTCCTGTGAAGTAGTCAAGTGCGACATACGCCTAGCTTCTTGAATCTGGTCACATACAGTGGGGAAAAAAAGTATTTAGTCAGCCACCAATTGTGCAAGTTCTCCCACTTAAAAAGATGAGAGAGGCCTGTAATTTTTATCATAGGTACACGTCAACTATGACAGACAAAATGAGGAAAAAAAATCCAGAAAATCACATTGTAGGATTTTTAATGAATTTATTGGCATATGATGGTGGAAAATAAGTATTTGGCCAATAACAAAAGTTTCTCAATACTTTGTTATATACCCTTTGTTGGCAATGACACAGGTCAAACGTTTTCTGTAAGTCTTCACAAGGTTTTCACACACTGTTGCTGGTATTTTGGCCCATTCCTCCATGCAGATCTCCTCTAGAGCAGTGATGTTTTGGGGCTGTCGCTGGGCAACACAGACTTTAAACTCCCTCCAAAGATTTTCTATGGGGTAGAGATCTGGAGACTGGCTAGGCCACTCCAGGACCTTGAAATGCTTCTTACGAAGCCACTCCTTCGTTGCCCGGGCGGTGTGTTTGGGATCATTGTCATGCTGAAAGACCCAGCCACGTTTCATCTTCAATGCCCTTGCTGATGGAAGGAGGTTTTCACTCAAAATCTCACGATACATGGCCCCATTCATTCTTTCCTTTACACGGATCAGTCATCCTGGTCCCTTTGCAGAAAAACTGCCCCAAAGCATGATGTTTCCAACCCCATGCTTCACAGTAGGTATGGTGTTCTTTGGATGCAACTCAGCATTCTTTGTCCTCCAAACACGACGAGTTGAGTTTTTACCAAAAGTTATATTTTGGTTTCATCTGACCATATGACATTCTCCCAATCCTCTTCTGGATCATCCAAATGCACTTCAGACGGGCCTGGACATGTACTGGCTTAAGCAGGGGGACACGTCTCGCACTGCAGGATTTGAGTCCCTGGCGGCGTAGTGTGTTACTGATGGTTGGCTTTGTTACTTTGGTCCCAGCTCTCTGCAGGTCATTCACTAGGTCCCCCCGTGTGGTTCTGGGATTTTTGCTCACCGTTCTTGTGATCATTTTGACCCCACGGGGTGAGATCTTGCGTGGAGCCCCAGATCGAGGGAGATTATCAGTGGTTTTGTATGTCTTCCATTTCCTAATAATTACTCCCACAGTTGATATCTTCAAACCAAGCTGCTTACCTATTGCAGATTCAGTCTTCCCAGCCTGGTGCAGGTCTACTTTTTTGTTTTTGGTGTCCTTTGACAGCTCTTTGGTCTTGGCCATTGTGAAGTTTGGAGTGTGACTGTTTGAGGTTGTGGACAGGTGTCTTTTATACTGATAACAAGTTCAAACAGGTGCCATTAATACAGGTAACGAGTGGAGGACAGAGGAGCCTCTTAAAGAAGAAGTTACAGGTCTGTGAGAGCCAGACATCTTGCTTGTTTGTAGGTGACCAAATACTTATTTTCCACCATAATTTGCAAATAAATTCATTAAAAATCCTACAATGGGATTTTCTGGATTTTTTTTTCTCAATTTGTCTGTCATAGTTGACGTGTACCTATGATGAAAATTACAGGCCTCTCTCATCTTTTTAAGTGGGAGAACTTGCACAATTGGTGGCTGACTAAATACTTTTTTTCCCCACTGTATGAAGGAATGTGCCTACCTGATTTACAGGACACAATGAACAGTTGGTAGTTGGGGCCAATTTCATCGTAAAATGTTTACTTGGTGTTAAATACAGTCTGTGAACAACAAGTTGATGGTTCAGATTACGGGATTCCAAGGTCATATTTTTCCACATTCTGTTCCAATTAAAGGGTTGTTCAGATTCCCGTAGATCCGTGGACCACACTTTTTTAATGGCTATCTCAGAATATGAGCTTTTCAAGAGTTGTTTATATATTATAGAGATCAGTCCTTTTGGAAGCCCAGATCATTTATTTATAAATCCCATCATTGGATGGTTTGGTAGTTGGGTTTCCCAAGGACTCCATTGGCCAGCATTGCTGACCTAAGTTGTAAATATAGAAAAAAAGGAATTGCCTGGTAATGTTTCAAATCTTGGAATGTTCTCAAACCATTACTATCCATGATATCGTGCAAAAGGCCAACGTTCAGATCGCAAGGCATTATTGTGAAATATTGGAGTATGTGCATGCCATTTTCATTCCCAGTTACATTGTTTTTAAATTTTGCGCCAAATAGAGATTGTGTGAGCAAAAATGGGACCAAAGGGTAGATTACATTGTTTAATGGTTATATCAGTGAAGACCGCCTCTTCCAGGGCAATAGGAGACACCATATTTATCTCTATACTCAGCCAGAGGGCGGAAGAATCATGTCTAAACCCATTTAGGATGGGGCGAAATGCTAGTGCCTGGAAATGCAATTTAAAACTTGGTACGGATAGTCCTCCTACATTTTTTCCCTCTTTGTAAGTTTGTTAATTTTATCCGGGATCGCATACATTGCCATATAGATTTTGAAACTGCACTATGGATCCCAATAGCCAGAAGGGGGAAACATGTGAAGCAATGAACTACAGAAATTCAGCCGTGGCAAAATATTCATTAGATACAGTATATTCAATAGATATTCTGATGGTTAAAGCAACTGAGGTCGGATTGAATTGATTTGAGTATTCTGTTAAACTTTCTGGCAAAGGAAGGAAATACAGTACAGTGGGGAAAAAAAGTATTTAGTCAGCCACCAATTGTGCAAGTTCTCCCACTTAAAAAGATGAGAGAGGCCTGTAATTTTCATCATAGGTACACGTCAACTATGACAGACAAAATGAGAAAACAAATCCAGAAAATCACATTGTAGGATTTTTAATGAATCTATTTGCAAATTATGGTGGAAAATAAGTATTTGGTCAATAACAAAAGTTTCTCAATACTTTGTTATATACCCTTTGTTGGCAATGACACAGGTCAAACGTTTTCTGTAAGTCTTCACAAGATTTTCACACACTGTTGTTGGTATTTTGGCCCATTCCTCCATGCAGATCTCCTCTAGAGCAGTGATGTTTTGGGGCTGTCGCTGGGCAACACAGACTTTCAACTCCCTCCAAAGATTTTCTATGGGGTTGAGATCTGGAGACTGGCTAGGCCACTCCAGGACCTTGAAATGCTTCTTATGAAGCCACTCCTTCATTGCCCGGGCGGTGTGTTTGGGATCATTGTCATGCTGAAAGACCCAGCCACGTTTCATCTTCAATGCCCTTGCTGATGGAAGGAGGTTTTCACTCAAAATCTCACGATACATGGCCCCATTCATTCTTTCCTTTACACGGATCAGTCGTCCTGGTCCCTTTTCAGAAAAACAGCCCCAAAGCATGATGTTTCCACCCCCATGCTTCACAGTAGGTATGGTGTTCTTTGGATGCAACTCAGCATTCTTTGTCCTCCAAACACGACGAGTTGAGTTTTTACCAAAAAGTTCTATTTTGGTTTCATCTGACCATATGACATTCTCCCAATCCTCTTCTGGATCATCCAAATGCACTCTAGCAAACCTCAGACTGGCCTGGACATGTACTGGCTTAAGCAGGGGGACACGTCTGGCACTGCAGGATTTGAGTCACTGGCGGCGTAGTGTGTTACTGATGGTAGGCTTTGTTACTTTGGTCCCAGCTCTCTGCAGGTCATTCACTAGGTCCCCCCATGTGGTTCTGGGATTTTTGCTCACCGTTCTTGTGATCATTTTGACCCTACGGGGTGAGATCTTGCGTGGAGCCCCAGATCGAGGGAGATTATCAGTGGTCTTGTATGTCTTCCATTTCCTAATAATTGCTCCCACAGTTGATTTCTTCAAACCAAGCTGCTTACCTATTGCAGATTCAGTCTTCCCAGCCTGGTGCAGGTCTACAATTTTGTTTCTGGTGTCCTTTGACAGCTCTTTGGTCTTGGCCATAGTGGAGTTTGGAGTGTGACTGTTTGAGGTTGTGGACAGGTGTCTTTTATACGGATAACAAGTTAAAACAGGTGCCATTATTACAGGTAACGAGTGGAGGACAGAGGAGCCTCTTAAAGAAGAAGTTACAGGTCTGTGAGAGCCAGAAATCTTGCTTGTTTGTAGGTGACCAAATACTTATTTTCCACCATAATTTGCAAATAAATTCATTAAAAATCCTACAATGTGATTTTCTGGATGTTTTTTTCTCATTTTGTCTGTCATAGTTGACGTGTACCTATGATGAAAATTACAGGCCTCTCTCATCTTTTTAAGTGGGAGATCTTGCACAATTGGTGGCTGACTAAATACTTTTTTTCCCCACTGTATATCTATTCCCAAATAAAAAAATGGGAAATGATTGGGATTCCATAAGTAGAGATGGAATCCTCCACCATGGTCTTGAGAGGCAGTAGGGCTGATTTGGTTAGATATATTTTTATAACTTGAGATGAAGCTGAATTTATCTATGATCTTCAATGCATTTAGGAGCAATTGAGATACATTGTCTACATATAGTAAAATATAATCTGCGTATAATGAGATGAAGTGATCAGTATATTTTAGGAAAATGTATGCTATTTCCTTCGATTGACGAATTGCCTGGCCCAGGGGTCCATGGATAATAAAAATAGCAAAGGAGAAATCTGATTGCCTGGCCTGCTGGTTCTAGTGATTCTGAACAGAGCAGAGCAGCCATTGCCTGCTATAACTATGGCTGAGGGATTGACATATAATATTTTAATCATATTAATACAATTGGAGCCAATTCCCATATGTTTCAAGACGGTCCAGAGATATGACCATTGTAGTCTTTTAAAAGCTTTTTCTGCATCGAGAGATAAAACAGCCCAAAAAGCTGTTGTTTCTGATGAAGCATTTAAGATACACTATATATACAAAAGTACACCAATGTTCCCTCTAATTTTTGGGGGGCACTGAGCACATTTCAGGTCTGCTGAGCGCAAACTTGAATGTTGTGGAAATTCTGTGCAACTTCCAGCGTGCGTTACAATCTATCTGCAATATTAAGCTGATCTACCCCCCAAAAAAATAAAAAAGGAATAGAAAAGGAATAGAAAATATTTAAATACAAACATTATTTTTTTTAAATAACTTCCAGCGTGCGTTTACTGTGAACACTGAGGCTGTACCCGCTTTAAGTTACAGTTTTAACAGTGGCCAAGTAGGCTAATGTGGCTATTTGATCATAAGTACCAGAGTGGTCTACCATCAAAAACAATGGAGAAAATGCGTCCCATAACATTTTAACATGGAAATAGCTGTTCTATCACTCAGCCTATAGTGGCAGCAAATGTGTGGTGTAAAATGTAGGTCAAAATTTCATGAGACTTTTGAAAAAAACATGCAGGGCTTGACATTAACCTGTTTATCCACTTGTCCTTCAGAAAATGTTTTTGTTTTGTCTGATTCAATCACAATTGCCACAGTGAAGGGAAACGTTGATAGTGTTAACTAAAAGTGAAAACTCTAGAAAGTTGAGTGAAGTTCAATCTCTGTAGGCCAGGGGAGCTGCTCTGCAGTTTCGGGGATACTGCGCACTCACGCAGTTTAGAGGGAACATTGGTGGACAACCCTTCAAATTAGTGGATTCGGCTATTTCAGCCACACCTGTTGTTGACAGGTGTATAAAATCGAGCACACAGCCATGCAATCTCCATAGTCAAACATTGGCAGTAGAATGGCCTTACTGAAGAGCTCAGTGACTTTCAACGTGGCACCGTCATAGGATGCCACCTTTCCAACAAGTCAGTTAGTCAAATTTCTGCCCTGCTAGAGCTGCCATGGTCAACTGTAAGTGCTGTTACTGTGGAGTGGAAATGTCTAGGAGCAACAACGGCTCAGCCGCGAAGTCGTAGGCCACACAAGCTCACAGAACGGGACTGCCGAGTCCTGAAGTGTGTAGTGCAAAAAAATTGTCTGTCCTTGGTTGCAACACTCACTACCGAGTTCCAAACTGCCTCTGGAAGCAACATCAGCACAATAACTGTTCCTCGGGAGCTTCATGAAATGGGTTTCCATGGCTGAGCAGCCACACACAAGCTTAAGTTCACCATGCGCAATGCCAAGCGTCGGCTGGAGTGGTGTAAAGCTTGCCGCCATTGGTTCTCTGGAGTGATGAATCACACTTCACTATCTGGCAGTCCGACGGACAAATCTTGGTTCGGCGGATGCCAGGAGAATGCTACCTGCCCCAATGCATAGTGCCAACTGTAAAGTTTGGTGGAGGATGAATAATGGTCTGGGGCTGTTTTTCATGGTTCGGGCTAGGCCCCTTAGTTCTAGTGAAGGGAAATCTTAACACTACAGTATACAATGACATTCTAGACGATTCTGTGCTTCCAACTTTGTTGCAACAGTTTTGGGAAGGTTTGTCGAGTTCGTTGTGGAAGAACTTGATTGGCCTGTACAGAGCCCTGACCTCAACCCAATCGAACACCTTTGGGATGACTTGGAACGCAGACTGCGAGCCAGGCCTAATCGACCAACATCAGTGCCCGAACTCACTAATCCTCTTGTGGGTGAATGGAAAAAAGTCCCCTCAGCAATGTTTCCACATCTAGTGGAAAGCCTTCCCAGAAGAGTGGAGGCTGTTATAGCAGCAAAGGGGGGACCAACTCCATATTAATGCCCATGATTTTGGAATGAGATGTTTGACGAGCAGGTGTCCACATACTTATGGTCATGTAATAGATGACGGAGGTCATCCGAGGATAAAATGTTTTTTAACAAACCAGCTTTGGTCAGTGTGAACCAATTTGGGTAACTTTTGAGATGAGACGACAACATTTTGGAAAACAGTTTGATATCTGTGTTTATCAAAGATAGGGGGCGATAGTGAGAACACTGGGTGTCATTCTGACTTAAAAAATAAATAAAAGCTAAATTAAGTGCTGTATTCATATCTCTCCCAAATGAACCTTTGTGAACTGCTGTGTTAATAAGTTTGAGCAATAGTGGACCTAATTGATTCCTACATTTTAAATAGACCTCAGGGGGAATACCAACCCATCCAGGCGATTTGCCTTTATTTATGCTATTCAGTGCCCTTTTGAGTTTATTGAGAGAGATGTGGGCTCCCAGCGAGGCGGCTTCCTCTGTTGAGAGAAAATGAGTTCTTCATTATTTTAGAAAGGACTTAGTCTGGTGTGGTGTGGATTTACAGTACAGTTCTTTATATAGAAGATGGAGAATCTTTGATTAATTAATTTGTGTTCTGATAGTAATTCCCCTGTTTCAGATTCAATAGTTGCTATATCGGCTAATTGATCATTACTGCGTAGCTTGTTGGCCAGTAAACAACTGGGACGATTACCATGGAAGTAATGATTGTGTCTAACTCGATGGATGGCAAGTTCTGCTCTCTCTCTTATCAATAAATTAAGTTCTGTCTTGACTTTGGAAAGAGTAATAGCTACCTGGTCTGAAAAAGTGTTTGTTGAGAACGCTCTAATGCAGTTAAAAAAAATTCAGATTCTGATATCTTTAACCCAGATGCAAATGCAGTTGCATCAGGCCCAGCGCCAGGATAACATGACTAAGGGGGCAGTTGAAATTGGCGAGGGGCACATTTTTTGGGGGTTCTTGCGTTGGAATTATAATGAATTCTAGATAACCAGATGGAATTCAGTTAATTCTAGCAATATGCTGTTCAGAGAATCAAAAAACGCAGGATCATTTGAATTTGGAACATACACATTAATAGAAGCAATTTTCTTTCCATTATGGATACATTTAAGGAAAGTGATTCTGCCGTCTTGGTCTTTGCCTACCCAAGATGGTGATTTTGAGTTTCTTATGTATAATTTTGATTTCAACTTTAGTTTTGTTTGCGGCTGATGAAAAAGCAGCCAGTTTGTGCAAAGGGTTCTGCATTCTATGTGCGTCCTTATGGAGCAGGTGTGTTTCTTGGAGCATAAATATATGGTTTCTTGCTAGTATATTAAGACAGCTGGAACGTTTGATAGGACAATTTAGGCCTTTCAAATTCCAAAAGACAATTGCTAGCGTTGCCATTGTTTTTCATAAAGGAATGTTATATTAATTATATAATTGTTATCTTTAGTGTTGATAAGCCCATGGATGTATAACGAAAATCAGGACCCACAGGGAAACCATTACCCACCCAGAAGACCCTCCCTGTAAACCAGCGCAAGCCTTTATCATTGGCTTTTCTACAGAAATGTTTGGTGATCGACTAAGAATCCCTTGAAGATTGGCCAGTCGATCGCGATTGACCGTTTGGTGACCACTGGGTTAGGCATTAGGGTTAGCAGTGTGGTTAAGGTTAGGGTTAGGTTTGAAATCTGATTTTATGACTTTGTGGCTGTACCAGCTAGTGACCACTCTACAGAGTGGCCTCCAGAACAAGATTAATGATGATAAAACCAAACCTGCTCCGGAGTCATGGGATTACGGCCATCCGCCGCCGCCCCTGTCCACAACGCCCTAGCAATTTCCAAGCCTACTTGATGGTAATAGCACTCACTGTTGCCCCTAGTGGACGGTTGCCCCTAGACAGACGTCCAATTTCGGAATCAATCTTGAGCGATCTGCCTGGTGTTTCCCTGCATCAATCTCACTCCACCCTCTTTATATCCCTGTATCTCTCCCAGACACACATTAAGACATCTACCCACAGTTGTAGTCAGTGTGCCACAGGTCTGAATGATAAATCAAGCTCATGCTGGTTCTAAACCAACGGTCTGTCTGTGTCTATGAGGGTTACAACACAGCCATGGCAGCAGTCCATCTACTGCAGTAGTGGTGGTCTCTGTCTCTGTCTACCAAACTGTGTTTGTGTGTGTGGACGTGTTTAACCAGAAGTCCCCACAAGAATAGTAAACAAATAAAAATGTGATCAACAGGGGACATTTTCTTAGTCCCAACGAGGTAAAATTGTCACGACTTCCTCCGAAGCTGCCTCCTCTCCTTGTTCGGGCAGGCTTCGGCGTTCGTCGTCACCGGCCTTCTAGCCACTGCCGCTCCTCACCTCATCATTCCATTTGTTTTGTCTTGTTTATTACACACACCTGGTTCATATACCCTCATCAGTACCTGTATAAGTGTTCCCTCTGCCCCCTTTTCTTTGTATGTGATTGTTTATTGTGGAGGTTAGATTAGCTCGATGGAGCTCCTTGTATTTTGTATCGACAGGATATTTCCCTGTGTGCCTTGTTGTTTCCCAGTGCGCCTGATTTACACACTGGAGTGTTTGACGCATTGCTGCGTACCACTGTGTTTTCTGAATAAACCCTTTTATTCTGTGATTTACCCTCCTGCGCCTGACTCCTTCAAAATCACTCACCACAGAATCACACACCCAAGACATGGAGTCAGCAGGAGAAGAGCACATGCCTGGAGTCATGGTGCGGGTCCGGTCCCCCGGTGCATACACCGGAGCCTCACTGCGGTGGCGGTCGGCACTCACCTTCTGTCTCCTGATAGCCCTTTGCAGGCATACATGGGCAGCGTTCCATGTCTCCTCCGAGCGCCGAAACCATTCATCCACCGCAGGTGCCTCGATCTGGCTCTGATGCCATGGTGCCAGGACTGGCTGGTAACCTAGTACACACTGAAAGGGAGACAGGTCAGTGGAAGAGTGGCGGAGGGGTTTTTGCGGCATCTCTGCCCAGGGGATGTAAACTGACCAATCTCCCTGCCGGTCCTGGCAATATGACCTCAGAAACCTACCCACATCCTGGTTTACTCTCTCCACCTGCCCATTACTCTTGGGGTGAAACCCTGAGGTCAGGCTGACCAAAACCCCCAGATGGTCCATGAACGCCTTCCAGACCATTGATGTAAACTGCGGACCCCGACCAGACACTATATCCTCAGGTACCCCGTAGTGCCGGAAGACGTGTGTAAACAGGGCCTCCGCGGTCTGTAGGGCAGTAGGGAGACCGGGCAACGGAATGAGACGACAGGACTTAGAAAACCGATCCACAACGACCAGGATCATGGTGTTACCTTGTGACGGAGGAAGATCCGTAACAAAGTCCACCGATAGGTGTGACCACGGCCGTTGTGGAACGGGGAGAGGTTGTAATTTCCCTCTGGGCAGGTGTCTAGGTGCCTTGCACTGGGCGCACACCGAACAGGAAGAAACATAAACCCTCATGTCCTGAGCTAAGGTGGGCCACCAGTACTTCCCACTAAGACAGCGCACTGTCCGACCGATGCCAGGATGGCCAGAAGAGGGTGATGTGTGAGCCCAATAGATCAAACGGTCGCGAACCTCAGTCGGAACATACACACGACCCACTGGACACTGGGGGGGGAGTGGGCTCCGTGCGTAACGCCCGCTCGATGTCCGCGTCAACCTCCCATACCACCGGTGCCTCCAGACAAGAAGCCAGAAGTATGGGAGTGGGCTCCCTGGTCCGCTCCTCTGAGTCATACAGCCGGGACAGAGTGTCTGCCTTAGCATTCTGGGAACCTGGTCTGTACGATAGGGTGAACACAAAACACGTGAAAAACATGGCCCACCTTGCCTGACGAGGGTTCAGTCTCCTCGCTGCCCGTATGTACTCCAGATTGCGGTGGTCAGTCAAAATGAGAAAAGGGTGTTTTGCCCCCTCAAGCCAATGTCTTCACACCTTAAGAGCTTTCACAACAGCTAACAGCTCCCGGTCCCCCACATCATAGTTTTGCTCCGCCGGGCTGAGCTTCTTCGAAAAGAAAGCACAGGGGCGGAGTTTGGGAGGCGTACCCGAGAGCTGAGACAGTACAGCTCCTATCCCAGCCTCGGACGCGTCCACCTCGACTGTGAATTGCAAGGAAGGATTCAGATGAGCCAGCACGGGAGCCGAGGTGAACAGCGCCTTCAGCTGACCAAAAGCCCTGTCCTCCTCAGCTGACCACTGCAGGCGCACTGGTCCGCCCTTCAGCAAAGAGGTTATGGGAGCTGCTACCTGGCCAAAGCCCCGGATAAATCTCCGGTAGTAGTTGGCAAACCCCAAAAATCGCTGCACCTCCTTTACCGTGGTAGGAGTTGGCCAATTACGCACAGCTGAAATGCGGTCACACTCCATCTCGACCCCTGACTCTGACAGGCGTTATCCTAGGAAAGAGACGGACTGTTTGAAGAACAGACATTTCTCAGCCTTAACGTACAGGTCATGCTCCAACAGTCTACCAAGCACCTTGCGCACCAGGGACACATGCTCGTCGCGTGTAGCGGAGTAGATGAGAATATCATCTATATACACCACTACACGCTGTCCGTGCAGATCCCTGAAAATCTCATCGACAAAGGATTGAAAGACTGAGGGAGCATTCATCAACCCGTACGCCATGACGAGGTACTCATAGTGACCAGAGGTGGTACTAATTGCCGTCTTCCACTCGTCCCCTTCCCGGATACGGACCAGATTGTACGCGCTCCTGAGGTCCAATTTTGTGAAGAAGCGCGCCCCGTGCAATGACTCCGTCATACTAGCTATGAGAGGTAGAGGATAGCTGTATTTTACGGTTATCTGATTTAGACCTCGATAGTCAATGCACGGGCGTAAACCTCCATCCTTCTTCTTCACAAAAAAGAAACTTGAGGAGGCAGGGGAAGTGGAGGGCCGAATGTATCCCTGTCCCAGAGATTCGGTGACATATGTCTCGATAGCCACCGTCTCCTCCTGTGACAGAGGATACACGTGACTCCTGGGAAGTGCAGCGCCCTCCCGGAGATCTATCGCACAATCCCCTCGTCGATGGGGTGGTAATTGAGTTGCCTTCTTATTACAGAAGGCGAGAGCCAAATCGGCATATTCTGAGGGAATGTGCATTGTGGAGACATGGTTTGGACTCTCTACCATAGTTGCCCCTATGGAAACACCTACACACCTTCCCTGAGCACTGAGGTGACCATCCCTTAAGAGCCCTCTGTTGCCACGAAATCCTGGGGTCATGGGTGGCTAGCCAGGGAAGCCCCAGCACCATGGGAAACGCAGGAGAATCGATAAGGAAGAGACTCATTTTCTCCTCATGACCCCCCTGCGTCTCCATCCGGAGT
Source organism: Coregonus clupeaformis (assembly GCF_020615455.1). Classification (NCBI taxonomy): domain Eukaryota; kingdom Metazoa; phylum Chordata; class Actinopteri; order Salmoniformes; family Salmonidae; genus Coregonus; species Coregonus clupeaformis. The sequence continues at coordinate 32,119,071 of NC_059217.1, read as the reverse complement.
GGAACTGTGACCTCCCTAACCATACCCGAACCTAAAGGGAGACTATCTAGGGCACGTATGGGGAAGGGCACATCTACAGGAAATATAGGAATCCCTAATTTATGCGCAACCAGCCTATCCATAAAATTCCCAGCTGCGCCGGAATCTACGAGCGCCTTATGCTGGGAATGTGGAGAAAACCCAGGGAAATTTACATTGACTATCATGTGAGCAACAGGGAGCTCTGGGTGAGTTGGGTGCCTACTCACCTGGGATGGCCCACCAGGGCCCTGCCTGCTGCCTCGATTCTATGAGGGTCCTCTCCTGCACCGGCCCGCAGTGTGTCCTCTGCGGCCACCTCATTCCATCCCGCGCTGGCTTCCAGTGTCCTGAAATCCAGGGCGAAGTCCTGTGCGCTCCTCCTTCCCTCTCTGAGGTGAAACAGACGGTCCCCCGCCGCTCTCCCCTCCGGCGGATGATCGAATACTGCATGGAAACGGCGGGTAAAATCCTCGTAACGTACGGACTCAGCGTCTATTCAACCCCACTCCGCGTTGGCCCATTCCAGCGCTCTGCCCGACAGACAGGAGATGAGGGCGGACACGCTCGTATCCCAAGGGAGCCGGGTGGATGGTTGCCAGGTAGAGCCCCACCTGGAGCAGGAAACCCTTACACCCGGCAGCTGTCCCATCATATTCCCTCGGGAGCGAGAGCCGAATTCCACTGGATCCAGGGTTTGATGGTCTTGATGGGGAAGAAATCGGAGGAGGAGGAAGTGTAGGAAAACCACCTCTCTCCCATCAATCCATGGTGTTCACCACTCAATCCATAGCCAAACCTAGAGTCTGCAGCATGGTCGAGTGCTGCTGGATGCGTTCCTCCACCGAGGCGCTGGGATCGGACGTGCCTGCTGACTCCATAGGTGGTGCGTGATTCTGTCAACGTCTGTGTGAAGTGGTGAAACGGAATCAGGCGCAGGACACAGAACTGAGAAATGAATGGATTTACTAAAACAAAAGTAAACCATAACAAACCCTCCACGCAGGGAAGAGCAGTACAACAGCTCACCAAACGACGTAAAACAACAGACAATCACGCACAATCCCAGGAGGGAAAACAGAGGTAATTATAGGGAAACAAATAAGCATAATGGGTAACAGGTGTGAATAATAAAGACAAGAAACATCGATCGGTGGCAACTAGTACTCCGGTGACGACGAACGCCGAAGCCTGCCCGAGCAAGGAGGAGGGGCAGCCTCGGCTGTATTCGTGACATGCGTTGACTTCTGGCGATACAAGTACATTGATCTCTTAACTTCACCACAATTGAACATTTTTGCGCATTAATTTTTTCATAACTTCATAGTGTGAATTGTTTGCCCTTTTAATGTTAGTGTCTATCAATTCCCCATTGAATATATCACCAGTAGAACATTTACTGTTAATCCCCAAAATGTCTAATCTAGAATGTAAGTTTTGTTACAGTACTTTCTGCTAATGCATTCAATATATTTTTACAGTCATCTACCGTTCTCATTCTTGGAGTGGACACGTTGTTTGCAGAGCTCACAACCTATGCTCCACTTTTAAGAAACAAGTTTTGGTGTATTTCATTCCAGTTTTGTCAATTTATTCATTTTCTTTTGTTAAGAGCTCTCCTGTCAATGTTGAGTAAGCGCGTGTGCCTGATAGAAGTAGGCTACCTGGCCTACGCACAGACGTATGAAAGTGCCCATTTTGTCTGATAGTATTTTGGATTGTCTTAACTAACCACCACTAATGAGCTTTGGAGAGTCTCAAACTCATTTTTAAAAAATCTCCAACAGAACGTAAACAAAGTCTGTTTTTACATCCATTGCAAATGACAATAGTTCCTCACTGTATTTGAAAAATCTTTCCAGCACTCTCCCCTTCAATAACCGCCAAGCCTCCGCGTGAAAGGGGAAAATATTATGCTCTCATCCCATATACAGTGAGGGAAAAAAGTATTTGATCCCCTGCTGATTTTGTAAGTTTGCCCACTGACAAAGACATGATCAGTCTATAATTTTAATGGTAGGTTTATTTGAACAGTGAGAGACAGAATAACAACAAAAAAATCAAGAAAAACGCATGTCAAAAATGTTATAAATTGATTTGCATTTTAATGAGGGAAATAAGTATTTGACCCCTCTGCAAAACATGACTTAGTACTAGGTTGCAAAACCCTTGTTGGCAATCACAGAGGTCAGATGTTTCTTGTAGTTGGCCACCAGGTTTGCACACATCTCAGGAGGGATTTTGTTCCACTCCTCTTTGCAGATCTTCTCCAAGTCATTAAGGTTTCGAGGCTGACGTTTGGCAACTCAAACCTTCAGCTCCCTCCACAGATTTTCTATGGGATTAAGGTCTGGAGACTGGCTAGACCACTCCAGGACCTTAATGTGCTTCTTCTTGAGCCACTCCTTTGTTGCCTTGGCCGTGTGTTTTGGGTCATTGTCATGCTGGAATACCCATCCACGACCCATTTTCAATGCCCTGGCTGAGGGAAGGTGGTTCTCACCCAAGATTTGACGGTACATGGCCCCGTCCATCGTCCCTTTGATGCGGTGAAGTTGTCCTGTCCCCTTAGCAGAAAAACACCCCCAAAGCATAAAGTTTCCACCTCCATGTTTGACGGTGGGGATGGTGTTCTTGGGGTCATAGGCAGCATTCCTCCTCCTCCAAACACAGCGAGTTGAGTTGATGCCAAAGAGCTCGATTTTGGTCTCATCTGACCACAACACTTTCACCCAGTTCTCCTCTGAATAATTCTGATGTTAATTGGCAAACTTCAGACGGGCCTGTATATGTGCTTTCTTGAGCAGGGGGACCTTGCGGGCGCTGCAGGATTTCAGTCCTTCACGGCGTAGTGTGTTACCAATTGTTTTCTTGGTGACTATGGTCCCAGCTGACAAGATCCTCCCGTGTAGTTCTGTGCCGATTCCTCACCATTCTCATGATCATTGCAACGCCACAAGGTGAGATCTTGCATGGAGCCCCAGGCCGAGGGAGATTGACAGTTATTTTGTGTTTCTTCCATTTGCGAATAATCGCACCAACTGTTGTCACCTTCTCACCAAGCTGCTTGGCGATGGTCTTGTAGCCCATTCCAGCCTTGTGTAGGTCTACAATCTTGTCCCTGACATCCTTGGAGATCTCTTTGGTCTTGGCCAGGGTGGAGAGTTTGGAATCTGATTGATTGATTTCTTCTGTGGACAGGTGTCTTTTATACAGGTAACAAGCAGAGATTAGGAGCACTCCCTTTAAGAGTGTGCTCCTAATCTCAGCTCGTTACCTGTATAAAAGACACCTGGGAGCCAGAAATCTTTCTGATTGAGAGGGGGTCAAATACTTATTTCCCTCATTAAAATGCAAATCAATTTATAACATTTTTGACATGCGTTCATCTGGATTTTTTTGTTGTTATTCTGTCTCTCACTGTTCAAATAAATATACCATTAAAATTATAGACTGATCATGTCTTTGTCAGTGGGCAAACGTACAAAATCAGCAGGGGATCAAATACTTTTTTCCCTCACTGTGCCTTGTAAATGTATTCATCCCCCTTGGCGTTTTTCCTATATTGTTGCATTACAACCTGTAATTTAAATGGGTTTTTATTTGGATTTCATGTAATGGACATACACAAAATAGTCGAAATTGGTGAAGTGACATGAAGAAAATAACTTGTTTAAAAAAAATCAAAAAAATCAATAACGGAAAAGTGGTGTGTGCATATGTATTCACCCCCTTTGCTATGAAGCCCCTAAATAAGATCTGGTGCAACCAATTACCTTCAGAAGTCACATAATTAGTTAAATAAAGTCTACCTGTGTGCAATCTAAGTGTCACATGATCTCAGTATATATACACCTGTTCTGAAAGGCCACAGAGTCTGCCACACCACTAGGCAAGGGGCACCACCAAGCAAGCGGCACCATGAAGACCAAGGAGCTCTCCTAACAGGTCAGGGACAAAGTTGTGGAGACGTAGATCAGGGTTGGGATATAAAAAAATATCCAAAACTTTGAACATCCCACAAAGCACAATTAAATCCATTATTAAAAAATGGAAAGAATATGGCACCACAACAAACCTGCCAAGAGAGGGCCGCCCACCAAAACATACTGACCAGGCAAAGAGGGCATTAATCAGAGAGGCAACAGAGACCAAAGATAACCCTGAAGGAGCTGCAAAGCTCCCCAGCGGAGATTGGAGTATCTGTCCATAGGACTACTTTAAGCCGTACACTCCACAGAGCTGGGCTTTATGGAAGAGTGGCCAGAAAAAAGCCATTGCTTAAAGAAATAAGCAAATAGGTTTAGTGTTCGCCAAAATGTGGCAGACTCCCCAAACATATGGAAGAAGGTACTCTGGTCAGATGAGACAAAAATGTAGCTGTTTGGCCATCAAGGAAAATGTCTGGCGCAAACCCAACACCTCTCATCACCCCGAGAACACCATCCACACAGTGAGGCATTGGGGTGGCAGCATCATGATGTGGGGATGTTTTCGGCAGGGACTGGGAAACTGGTCAGAATTGAAGGAATGATGGATGGCGCTAAATTGAGGGAAACCTGCTCCAGCAGTGTGCCGACCCCGGCCTCGGGGACAGCCAGGAGGACGCTGAGCAGGGCGAGCCGGATGGCGATGGTGGAAATCCCGCCACAGGGATGGATCGAAGATATTCCTCACCGGGACCCAGCACCGTTCCTCCGGACCGTACCCCTCCCACTCCACGAGGTACTGAAGGCCCCCCACCCGACGCCTCGAATCCAGGATGGAACGGACAGAGTACGCTGGGGCCCCCTCGATGTCCAGAGCAGATCAGCCACCACCGGCCTGAGGAGAGACACATGAAACGAGGGTTTAATACGGTAATCAGGGGGAAGTAATAACCTATAGGTGACCTCGTTGATGCTCGTCAGGACTTTGAACGGCCCCACAAACCGCGGGCTCAGCTTCCGGCAGGGCAGGCGGAGGGGCAGATACCGGGTCGAGAGCCAGACCCGATCCCCCGGTACGAAGACCGGGGCCTCACTGCGGTGGCAGTCAGCGTTGTCCTTCTGACGACGCACGGCGCGTTGGAGGTGAACGTGGGCAGCGTCCCACGTCTCCTCCGCACGCCGAAACCAGTCATCCACCGCAGAAGCCTCGGTCTGGCACTGGTGCCACGGTGCCAGAACCGGTTGGTAACCTAAAACACATTGGAATGGCGTTAGGTTAGTAGAGGAGTGGCGGAGGGAGTTCTGGGCATATTCTGCCCATGGCAAGAACACCGACCACTCCCCCGGCCGGTCCTGGCAGTAGGACCGCAGGAACCTACCCACATCCTGATTTACCTGTTCCACCTGCCCATTAGACTCGGGGTGGAACCCAGAGGTCAGGCTGACCGAGACCCCCAGACATTCCATGAACGCCTTCCAGACCTTGGATGTGAACAGGGGACCTCGGTCAGACACTAAATCCTCTGGTACCCCGCAGTGCCAGAAGACGTGTGTAAACAGGGCCTACGCAGTTTGCAGAGCCGTGGGGAGACCGGGCAGAGGAAGGAGGTGGCAGGCCTTGGAAAAGCTGTCCACAACGACCAGGATGGTGGTGTTACCTTGGGAGAGGGGAAGATCAGTCAGGAAATCAACACTTAGGTGAGACCATGGTCGTTGTGGAACTGGTAAAGGTTGTAACTTACCCGCTGGGAGGTGCCTAGGTGCCTTACTCTGGGCGCACACCGAGCAGCAGGAGACATAAACCCTCACGTCCTTAGCCAAGGTAGGCCACCAGTACTTTCCGGTCAGGCAGCGCACTGTACAACCGATACCTGGGTGACCGGAGGAGGGTGACGTGTGTGCCCAGCAGATCAGACGATCACGAATAAGAGCAGGCACGTACTGCAGCTGGACACTGAGGTGGAGATGGATCTGTGCGTAATGCCTGCTCTATATCCGCGTCCATCGCCCATACTACCGGCGCCACAATGCCGGAGGCAGGGAGTATGGGGGTGTAGTCTCTTGGACTCTCCTTTGTGTCATACAGCCGTGACAATGCGTCTGCCTTCACGTTCTTCGTACCCGGGATGAATGACAGTGTAAAATCGAACCGGTTGAAGAATAGGTCCCACCTGGCCTGGCGAGGATTCAGCATCCTCGCTGCCCAGATGTACTCCAGGTTACAGTGGTCTGTCCAGACGAGGAATGGGTGTTTCGCCCCTTCGAGCCAATGCATCCACACGGTCAAGGCTCGGACAACAGCCAACAGCTCCCGATCACCAACGTCGTAGTTCTGCTCCGCCGGGCTGAGTTTCTTAGAGAAGAAGGCACAGGGGCAGAGCTTGGGTGGCGTGCCCGAGCGTTGAGACAGGACAGCGCCTATCCCTACCTCGGACGCATCCACCTCCACTACGAACGGTAGTGATGGATCGGGGTGGGCCAGTACAGGGGCTGAGGTGAACAGACCCCGCAGTTTGCTGAAGGCCAGGTCAGCCTCAGCAGACCAGCGGATCCGGGATGGCCCACCCTTCAACAGGGATGCAATGGGAGCTGCGACCTTGCCAAAGCCTCGGATAAACCTCTGATAGTAGTTGGCGAAGCCAAGGAAGCGCTGTACCTCCTTTACCGTGGTTGGAGTCGGCCAATTACGCACGGCTGAAATGCGATCTCCCTTCATCTCCACACCTGAGGTGGTAATGCGGTATCCGAGGAAGGAGATGGACTGCTGGAAAAACATACACTTCTCTGCCTTGGCATAAAGGTCATTCTCCAACAGTCGGGCCAGCACTTTGCGAACCAGGGACACATGCTCGGCGAGCGTAGCGGAATACACCAGAATGTCATCGATGTAGACCACTACACCGCGACCAAGCATGTCCCGAAACACCTCGTTCACAAAGGTCTGGAAGACGGATGGAGCATTCATCAAACTGTAGGGCATCACCAGGTATGCATAATGCCCCGTGGTTGTGCTGAATGCTGTCTTTCACTCATCCCCCTCTCGGATACGCACCAAGTTGTACGCACTCCAGAGATCTAATTTGGTAAAGAAGCGCGCCCCATGCATTGACTCGATCACTGACAGAATGAGTGGGAGAGGATAACTAAATCTGATCGTCTCTTTGTTCAGTGGTCAATAATCAATGCAAGGGCGCAGACCGCCGTCTTTCTTCTTCACAAAGAAGAAACTTGAGGAGGCGGGTGTAATGGAGGGACGTATATACCCCTGGCGCAGGGCCTCGGTGACGTATGTTTCCATAGCCGCCGTTTCAGCCTGCGACAGGGGGTACATGACTCCTGGGAGGTACAGCGTCTACCCGGAGGTTTATCGCGCAATCCCTCGCCCGAGGAAACGAGGACGGACACCTTCTCCTGCTCTGATGGGGCCGGCCTGATGCTGAATAGCTGGATCTCTCTGGTTGCTGGGGTGTGGGTGGCTGGATCTGGTTGGCCAGCTGGTCTCGATCCATCGCTTCCACCAAGCTGGCCAGCATTGTGGAATGCTCCTGGACCCGTGCCACGACTCCGGGCATGCGCTCCCCTCCCGCTGACTCCATAGCGGGTGGGTGATTATGTGATGAGTGTAATTAGAAGGAGTCAGGCGCAGGAGGGTAAATCACAGAATACAGAGTTTATTCCTTCGTACACAGTTGCGCTGGATAGTGACAACAAAATACAGGCACAGGGGAACAATCTCTCCCGGAAATACAAGGTACGGGTAGCTCCAACAAAATACAGGCACAGGGGAATAATCTACCCTGGCAATACAAGGTACAAGTAGCTCCACCGAGCTACACTCATCTCACATAAAAAAATCACCCACAAGGACAAGGGGGCAGAGGGAACACTTATACACGGACTAATGAGAGGATATGAACCAGGTGTGTGTAATTGACAAGACAAGACAAATGGAATGATAATATATGGAGCGGCAGTGGCTAGAAGGCCGGTGACGACGAACGCCGAAGCCTGTCCGAACAAGGAGAGGAGGCAGCCTCGGCGGAAGTCGTGACATGCTGAAAAAGGTGGCTCTACAAAATATTGACTTTGGGGGGGTGAATAGTTATGCACGCTCAAGTTTTCTTATTTTTTTGTCTTATTTCTTGTTTGTTTCACACACAAAACATATTGCAACTTCAAAGTGGTAGGCATGTTGTGTAAATCAAATGATACAACCCCACCCAAAATCAATTTTAATTACAGGTTGTAAGGCAACAAAATAGGAAAAATGCCAAGGGGGGTGAATACTTTCGCAAGCCACTGTATAAAGGATATTTATTTTCATCAGGATATTTTCTATTTCACGAAAATGGCCTTATGAAAATCATGCCCAAAATGGCACGCAGATCAGTAGAAATACTAAGATAAATTGTGAATTGGCACTCCACATGAAAAAGGTTGCAGACCCCAATTTTTTGGTAAAACTTTTGCGCTCATGGCCATTCATGAAAAGAAAAGAGACGTGTGCTTCATGATGCATTTATGATAGGTCTAAAACCCTGTAAAGGGGCAGTGCAGGTTAACTGTCCTGTTGCATAGCAATCACATTTTGGAACAGTGAGTGCATTCTGACGTCACGCACATAAAAAAACTCACACTGGGGCGACCGTTAGAGATATTTGGAACTCACACGTGAAAAGGTTAAAATGACTAATCGTGAAATACATAAAACAATGTTAAACATTTAGACACAACCTCTGAAAATTACTAATCAGAACTACTTACTACTTTTATCTGTAATGAAGGTTAATAATTTAAGTAGAAGGGACCCTACATTTTTATGTTCACTACAACAAATATTCATGTTCAAGTAACTTCAATTGTTATAGTTCAGAATACATAATGCAATTTAGTGTCAAAAATTTCATAAAACACAAAACAGTTAAGTATTTACAACTTTAAAAAAGAACCATGTTGGTGGTGATGTCCCTTTATTACTTTAAGTATTGAACACTGACATTTGTATTTGTATTCATTAGGGATACCTATCTACAATACAAAATGTTTAATACCACCATACAACAATATCACAATGTGTGCGTATGCATGTGTCTATACCCTTGTGTGTGTCTCTTCACAGTCCCTGTTGTTCCATAAGGTGTATTTTTACCTGTTTTTTAAATCTGATTCTACTGCTTGCATCAGTTACCTGATGTGGAATAGAGTTCCATGTAGCCATGGCTCTATGTAGTACTGTGCGCCTCCCATAGTCTGTTCTGAACTTTGGGACTGTAGTTTAAACAGACAGCTTGGTACATTCAGCTTGTCAACACGTCTTACAAAAACAAGCAGTGATGAAGTCAATCTCTCTTCCACTCTGAGCCAGGAGAGACTGACATGCATGTCATTAATGTTAGCTCTCCATGTACTTTTAAGGGCTAGCCGTGCTGCCCTGTTCTGAGCCAACTGCAATTTTCCCAAGTCCCTCTTTGTGGCACCTGACCACACTACTGAGTAGTCTAGATGCGACAAAACTAGGGCCTGTAGGACCTGCCTTGTTGATAGTGTTGTTAAGAAGGCAGAGCAGCGCTTAATTATGGACATACTTCTCCCCATCTTAGCTACTGTTGTATCAATATGCTTTGACCATGACAGTTTACAATCCAGGGTTACTCCAAGCAGTTTAGTCTCTTCAACTTGCTCAATTTCCACATTATTCCTTACGAGATGTAGTTAAGGTTTAGGGTTTAGTGAATGATTTGACCCAAATACAATGCTTTTAGTTTTGGAAATATTCAGGACTAACTTATTCCTTGCCACCCATTCCGAAACTAACTGCAACTCTTTGTTAAGTGTTGCAGTTATTTCAGTTGCTGTAGTAGCTGACGTGTATAGTGTTGAGTCATCCGCATACATAGACACACTGACTTTACTCAAATACTTTTGGTTGATTACTCGAATGGTTCTAGGCAACGGGTTTTCACAAAACATTTAGTTAGCAGAACTTTTTACAGTCTGTCAGTCATAATTACTTGAGCCATATTTAATTTAATTGAACAATAACATTATATTTGAAGTAATTTAAACTTTAAATGGACTAAATATCATACATACAGTGGGGAAAAAAAGTATTTAGTCAGCCACCAATTGTGCAAGTTCTCCAACTTAAAAAGATGAGAGAGGCCTGTAATTTTCATCATAGATACACGTCAACTATGACAGACAGATTGAGAAAAAAAAATCCAGAAAATCACATTGTAGGATTTTTTATGAATTTATTTGCAAATTATGGTGGAAAATAAGTATTTGGTCACCTACAAACAAGCAAGATTTCTGGCTCTCACAGACCTGTAACTTCATCTTTAAGAGGCTCCTCTGTCCTCCACTCGTTACCTGTATTAATGGCACCTGTTTGAACTTGTTATCTGTATAAAAGACACCTGTCCACAACCTCAAACAGTCACACTCCAAACTCCACTATGGCCAAGACCAAAGAGCTGTCAAAGGACACCAGAAACAAAATTGTAGACATGCACCAGGCTGGGAAGACTGAATCTGCAATAGGTAAGCAGCTTGGTTTGAAGAAATCAACTGTGGGAGCAATTATTAGGAAATGGAAGACATACAAGACCACTGATAATCTCCCTCGATCTGGGGCTCCACGCAATATCTCACTCCGTGGGGTCAAAATGATCACAAAAATCCCAGAACCACACGGGGGGACCTAGTGAATGACCTGCAGAGAGCTGGGACAAAGTAACAAAGCCTACCATCAGTAACACACTACGCCGCCAGGGACCCAAATCCTGCAGTGACAGATGTGTCCACCTGTTTAAGCCAGTACATGTCCAGGCCCGTCTGAAGTTTGCTAGAGTGCATTTGGATGATCCAGAAGAGGATTGGGAGAATGTCATATGGTCAGATGAAACCAAAATAGAACTTTTTGGTAAAAACTCAACTCGTCGTGTTTGGAGGACAAAGAATGCTGAGTGCATCCAAAGAACACCATACCTACTGTGAAGCATGGGGGTGGAAACATCATGCTTTGGGGCTGTTTTTCTGCAAAGGGACCAGGACGACTGATCCGTGTAAAGGAAAGAATGAATGGGGCCATGTATCGTGAGATTTTGAGTGAAAACCTCCTTCCATCAGCAAGGGCATTGAAGATGAAACGTGGCTGGGTCTTTCAGCATGACAATGATCCCAAACACACCACCCGGGCAACAAAGGATTGGCTTCGTAAGAAGCATTTCAAGGTCCTGGAGTGGCCTAGCCAGTCTCCAGATCTCAACCCCATAGAAAATCTTTGGAGGGAGTTGAAAGTATGTGTTGCCCAGCAACAGCCCCAAAACATCACTGCTCTAGAGGAGATCTGCATGGAGGAATGGGCCAAAATATCAGCAACAGTGTGTGAAAACCTTGTGAAGACTTACAGAAAACGTTTGACCTGTGTCATTGCCAACAAAGGGTATATAACAAAGTATTGAGAAACTTTTGTTATTGACCAAATACTTATTTTCCACCATAATTTGCAAATAAATTCATAAAAAATCCTACAATGTGATTTTCTGGATTTTTTTTCCTCATTTTGTCTGTCATAGTTGACGTGTACCTATGATGAAAATTACAGGCCTCTCTCATCTTTTTAAGTGGGAGAACTATTCACCCCACACAAAAGAGCAGGGGTGTAGTGGTAGCTATAGGCTGAGGTGAAGCACCTGTTGCCATAAATCACCCCTTATGGAGAGAGGGATGGGGTCTGGAGTAGTGGAGATACACCATCTAAAGAACAAGGGCAAAAAGGGAGGGGAAGAGAGGAGAGGAGAAGAGAAGAGAGGGGGATCTGTAAAAAGAGATAAAGGTTGAATAATGACATCACAGCCCTCGTCCTGCAGTTCTGATTAAGAGTCTCTCTGAGGGTGCCCAGTTGCTGCACCGCCATAGGCCAAGGTCACAGCGAATCACAGTGCTGTGCAGCAGATTTATGATGAACTCGGACAGGAAGCACTACACAGAGACACAGACACACACAAACACTTGGCTCAGGCCACTCCAGATGAAGAGGTTTCCCCTGCGACCTCAGGCTGTGTGTGAGAGAGAGTGTGTGTGTGTGTGTGTGTCTATGTGCACACAAGTGTCTGGCTGTAAATGCATGTGCGTGTGAGTGAGAGAGTCTCTGTTCCGGTGTGTGTGTGACATGTGGTACATTTATCACCGGGTGGTTAAGGAAGCACTGTATGGATGAATGACAGCTTGTGATATTAGTTTGGTAATAATGTGAGAGTAATAACTTGGTTGAATCTGCCCCCAAAGAGACTCCCAGGTAATCACATCACTCGAACACTGTGTCATAAACCAACACACACATTCACCCACTGCCGCAAGCACCAGGTCTTTTTCATTTCCTTGTTCATTTCCATGAGCTGTAATATAAAGGTGTGTATGTGCATGCCTGTGTGTGTGTGTGTGTGTGTGCACTAAACAGATTGGAGTGTGTTGCATAGTATACAGAGAAAAATAACAGTAGATGAGGAGAAAATAAAAAAAGAGAGAGATAGAGGTGGAGGAAATTGAGGGCATTTCAGTAGGGCGTTTCACATGACTGACCTCACAGTGCTGCAGAGGCAGACAGATAGGAGAGAGGGAGAGAGGGAGAGCGAGAGAGTTAGGGAGAGAGATAGAGGGAGAGAGGGAGAGCGAGAGAGTTAGGGAGAGAGATAGAGGGAGAGAGGGAGAGAGAGAGAGTTAGGGAGAGAGATAGAGGGAGAGAGGGAGAGAGAGAGAGTTAGGGAGAGAGATAGAGGGAGAGAGGGAGAGAGAGAGAAAGAGGGAGAAAGAGAGAGGGAGAGGAGGAGGAGGAGAGGGAGAGGACTGCATGCTGTTGGATCGATAACAGACTTTCTGAACCAGAACATATTAATAGGTGAGAATGTATTATTACTGCTAAAGATGTCAGGGCTCACACACACATACGCACACGCACGCACACACACACACACACACACACACACACACACACACACACACACACACACACACACACACACACACACACACACACACACACACACACACACACACTTGGGTGTTGGGGAATTTAGCACTGATCAAAGGTGAGGGACACAGCACTGCAACCGGGCATACTGCCAGAGAACGGCTCAAAGCCCTCCTTCCCGCCTACTCTCCCTCCCTTTTCCCTCTTCTCATTCCCCTCCATAAAGCTCACTCTCCTCTGCTCTTCATCTCCTCCTCTCCCTCTCTCTCCACTCCATTTGCAATGTTAATTTGGTGATTGAAGTCAGCACCTCTCATTGTGCTGGTTAACTAGCTGCTGAACCACTCCTAGGAGCAGCACTGAGAGATGGCCTGTCTGATGACCACCCATTCACACTGCACACATTTCCTCACATACACTAACACACTCTAACACACACATACACACTCGAAGACCTGGAAACATGCTAAGCAACTGGTTATGTGAAGTTTGCTTAGCACCTTGCTCAGGATGATAGTCTGTGATTGCAGTGAGCACTGTTTCAGTGTTGCTAGTAGGTTTTGGTGTTGCTAGTAGGTTTCGGTGTTGCTAGTAGGTTTTGGTGTTGCTAGTAGGTTTCGGTGTTGCTTGGGTGTTGTGGACGGGGATGGTGGATTGGCGTAAGCATCTGGCTCTGATTTCAAAGTTTGCAACTTCAAATCCAGCTATAGAAAGTAGTTTTTGAGATTTTTGTTTTAAGCCTATCCCAAACCTTAACCCTTACCTTAACCATTCGGAATTAATGCCTAACCTTAAGATTTCTGAATTAATGCCTAAACTTAACCCTAACCTTAAACACTTCGAACTTTGACGTTTGAGAAACATGGATGAACATCTAATTCTGACGTGAGACTGTGAGAGCATTCACATATTGAAAATCACATTTGCCGTTTCACATGTAAAATACTCCACGTGAAAATCTCACTTTCACATGTGAACTTGCAATTTCACATGTGAATGAAAGATTCTCACGTGGAAGCTTTTCACATTAGATTTTTACTTGTGATTGTTTTTCACATGTAAACTTCCAGTTTCACATGTAAGAAACCAATGTTTGCAAACAAAGTAAATGTAAACAAACACTGTATAGCCTAAAAACATGGTTAAAACTATAATTTCTATATCATGGATGGTCAGTCCATCCATAGCGTAGTCTGTGGATTTGAGAGTGGTTGCATTTCTCCAGCCCCATCCCTCAGCTAAACTTCTGAAGTTGAGAACAACATTTTTACTATTGCAAACAAAAATAATGATATTAAAAGCAAAACATAAACCCAAAAGTACTGATAGCAAAACAAAATATTGCAAGGTTGATAGCGGAACAAAATATTGCAAGGAAATCATTTTTAAATGCGAGAATAAATTAATTGTAAATGGGTGCAGAAAAAATGTTTTCAGTGATTTAAAAAAATTATAACGCAATGAAATAAAACACCTCCCTCTTTCCTACAATTTCCCCTATCTTTGATTATGTTACCCTGGCCTATGCTTTCGTTGCCTCTGAAGCTAAGCAGGGTTGGTCCTGGTTGGTCCCTGGATGGGAGACTAGATGTAATAGGCATATATATTACTCTTACTGAATTTCCACGTGGGCGAGGATATTGGAAATTTAATCAAAGCCTATTGGATGATAATTTATTTATAATTAGAACAAAGGAATTTATAACTGATTTTTTCCAACATAACATAGGTACAGCGAATCCCCTTATTGTATGGGACACCTTTAAATGTGCCTTTAGAGGCCATGCAATTCAGTACTCATCTCGAAAACAAAAGCAATTTAGGTCAAAAGAGTTTATACTAAGAAAGGAAATAGAAAGTCTAACAGAACAGATAGATGGCAATAAAAACTGTAACATAGAGGCTCAGAATAAATTAGAGGAAAAACAAAAAGAAATGGAGAAACTTATTCAAGAAAGATCAAGTGTAACATATTATAAAAATAAAGCAAACTGGATGGAATATGGGGAAAAATGCACAAAATTCTTTTTTAATCTTCAACATAGGAATGCTACCAAAAAGAACTTAATGAAACTGGTTACAATTGACGGAGTCACCCATGATTCACCAAATGACATTTTGAAGGAAGAAACAAAGTACTTTAAGCATATGTTTTCTTTTCAGTCGCCTCCATCTCCTCTAACTGAAGCTAATTGTAGAGATTTTTTTTCTATTGATAATGTCAAATTAACAGCCACACAGAAAGACTCATGTGAAGGTGAAATTACAGAGGAGGAACTTCTGGATGCAATTAAAGACTTTAAGTCTGGGAAAACTCCAGGGTTGGATGGCATACCAGTCGAGGTATACCAAACCTTTTTTGATATACTAAGAGGACCGTTATTAGCATGTTTTAACCACTCCTATGTAAATGGTAGATTATCTGACACTCAAGAAGAAGGACTGATCTCATTATTACTGAAACAGGATACAAGTGGAAAATATAAAGATCCAGTCCATTTACAAAATTGGAGGCCCCTTACACTTCAGTGTTGTGATGCAAAAATCCTAGCAAAATGTATAGCGCATAGAATTAAAAAAGGTATTGCCGGATATTATTCATTCTAATCAGACAGGTTTTTTACATGGAAGATACATTGGAGATAATATAAGGCAAGTATTGGAAACATTAGAACACTATGGAAAATATGGGAAACCAGGCCTGCTATTCATAGCAGACTTTGAAAAGGCATTTGATAAAGTTCGACTGGGGTTTATATATAAATGCCTGGAGCATTTCAATTTTGGAGAATCTCTTATAAAATGGGTCAAAATCATGTATAGTAACCCTAGGTGTAAAATAGTAAATAATGGCTATTTCTCTGAAAGTTTTAAACTGTCAAGAGGAGTGAAACAAGGTTGTCCACTATCGGCATATCTATTTATTGTGGCCATCGAGATGTTAGCGATTAAAATCAGATCTAATAATAATATCAGAGGATTAGAAATAAAGACCTTAAAAACAAAGGTGTCATTGTACGCTGATGATTCATGTTTTTTTTAAATCCACAACTAGAATCCCTCCACAGCCTCATAGAGGATCTAGATACATTTTCTAACCTCTCTGGATTACAACCAAATTATGACAAATGTACTATATTACGTATTGGATCACTAAAAAATACAATTTTTACATTACCATGTAGTTTACCAATAAAATGGTCTGATGGTGATGTGGATATACTCGGAATACATATCCCAAAGGAAATAAATGATCTCACTTCAATAAATTTTAATAGAAAATTAGCAAAAATAGATAAGATCTTACTACCATGGAAAGGAAAATACCTGTCAATTTGTGGAAAAATCACCCTGATTAACTCATTAGTATTATCACAGTTTACCTATTTGCTTATGGTCTTGCCTACGCCTAGCGAACAGTTTTTTAAATTATATGAGAAAAAAAATATTCAATTTTATTTGGAACGGCAAGCCAGACAAAATTAAAAGAGCATATTTATATAATGAATATGAATTCGGAGGACAGAAATTATTAAATATTAAAGCATTAGACCTATCACTAAAAGCTTCAGTCTTACAAAAGTTATACTTAAATCCGAACTGGTTCTCAAGCAAATTAGTAAGATTGTCTCACCCAATGTTCAAGAAAGGCCTTTTTCCCTTTATTCAGATTACAACCTCACACTTTCAGTTATTTGAAAAGGAAATAATCTCCCAAATGTCACTATTTCTAAAACAAGCCATAGAAAGTTGGTTGCAATTTCAATTTAATCCTCCAGAAACGACAGAACAAATAATGCAACAAATATTGTGGTTAAATTCAAATATACTAATTGACAAAAACCTTTATTTTTTGACAGAATGTTTAAAAAAGGTATAATCTTTGTAAATGATATCATCGGTAGGACTGGTGGAGTTATGACGCACATGCAGCTAACAAAAACATATGGAAATGTCTGCTCTACCCAAAATTACAACCAAATAATGGCAGCTTTACCGCAAAAATGGAAGAGGAAAGTGGAAGGGGGAGAAAGTAAGGAACTTGTCTGTCGGCCTTGCATTAAAGAACATAATTGGTTAAGGAAAACTGTGATAAATAAAAAAATATATCAGTTTCACTTAAGGACCAAAGGATTGACAGCCGTCCCATATAGATTGCAAAATAGTTGGGAAGAGATCTTTGATGTACCGATCCCATGGCATAGTGTTTATGAACTGACACGCAAAAACGACACCGGATTCAAAAATTAGAATCTTTCAATTTAAATTATTATATAAAATCCTTGCTACCAATAGAATGTTATTTATATGGGGGATACAATCTTCCCAGCTCTGCAGATTTTGCTGTGAAGAGACGGAATCATTGGACCATTTGTTTTGGTTCTGTCCATTTGTAGCTTGTTTTTGGACACTGGTCCAGGAATGGCTAAAGGATTGCAATATTTACCTGGAACTAACCTTGCAGATAGCATTACTGGGTGATCTGAAAAGCCATAGTCAATCAATCAATAATATAATAATACTTTTAGCAAAGCTGTTTATTTTTAACTCTCAATCTGTAGAAGCAATGAGAATAGAAAGGTTCAGAACTTTTGTAAAACATCACAGTACGGTTGAAATATATATGGCAAATAGAAATCCGATATGGATGGTGTTAAGAGATAGATGGGAGGTATTGAATAGAGTTGAAGGATGGGACTAATAACAAATAACAACAAATAATAACAAAGATAGCTAATAATGTAAAGCATACTGTGTCCATAATAAGTATATAGGCTGTATGTTGGGAGCTTTTGGGAAAGAGCACAGTTAGAAAGATATGGCATATAGAAGCAAACCGGATGGACATCATGAAAACAATCGGAGAGGTTGAGAGTAGAAGTAGTTCAGGAGCAAAAATAAATAAATAATAATAATAATAATAATAATGATATGTATGTATGTATGTATGTATGTATGTATGTATATGTATATATATATGTATATATATAATAGAATTATTGTAAAATTAACTGTGTCCATAAGGTGTAGATAGTAAGTATAGACCGGAAGTAGAGGCCTGGGAATTGTTGTTCACTAATTTACTCCAAGTAGGGAAAGGATGGTGGGGTTGAAAAGTAATAAAGGGGAGTATATATATAAAAAAAATATATATATAAAAATAAAAAAAAAAAAAAAAAAAACATGGGGGATTGGAAGTGATGCAGACAATTACATTGATAGAAGATACAATCTATCTGCAATATTAAGCTGATCCATTCCCCCAAAAAAAAAAAAAAAAACAAAAAAAAACAAAGTAAATGTAAACAAACACTGTATAGCCTAAAAACATGGTTAAAACTATAATTTCTATATCATGGATGGTCAGTCCATCCATAGCGTAGTCTGTGGATTTGAGAGTGGTTGCATTTCTCCAGCCCCATCCCTCAGCTAAACTTCTGAAGTTGAGAACAACATTTTTACTATTGCAAACAAAAATAATGATATTAAAAGCAAAACATAAACCCAAAAGTATTGATAGCAAAACAAAATATTGCAAGGTTGATAGCGGAACAAAATATTGCAAGGAAATCATTTTTAAATGCGAGAATAAATTAATTGTAAATGGGTGCAGAAAAAACGTTTTCAGTGATTTAAAAAAATTATAACGCAATGAAATAAAACACCTCCCTCTTTCCTACAATTTCCCCTATCTTTGATTATGTTACCCTGGCCTATGCTTTCGTTGCCTCTGAAGCTAAGCAGGGTTGGTCCTGGTTGGTCCCTGGATGGGAGACTAGATGTAGCTGGAAGTGGTGAAATGATCATGTGAAAAATAAATGGGTGGGAAAAACAATTCACATGTGGGGATGTTTTTTTTTTAGGGAATGTAGCTGGAAGTGGTGAAATTATCATGTGAAAAATAAACGGGTGGGAAAAACAATTCACATGTGGGGATGTTTTTTTTTGTTGGGAAAAACATGAAACAGTGTCTGAAAACCAGGTGTCTGACTCATGAACATTTCACGTTTGAAAAATTCACCTTTTCACATCATGTAATTTGTTTTGTAAGGGTAGTGCTGTGTGTTGTTGTTTTATTGTGAAGAGTGTGAGGAGGTGCTAATGGAAGGCAGCGGTTTGGGAGGTGCTCTCTCTCTCTCTCTCTCTCTCTCTCTCTCTCTCTCTCTCTCTCTCTCTCTCTCTCTCTCTCTCTCTCTCTCTCTTCCTCTCTCTCTCTCCTCTCTCTCTCTCTCTCGCTCTCTCTCTCTGGGTGGGTGGGTGGGTGGGTCAGTACAGCCCCTCACCTGGGATGTCAGAGTCCTGGCAGACTGGGAGTTCGGCCAATCTATCACCATGGTTACCAACACAGAGCTAAAAATAACCTGGCCTTATAATGATCACATGGTTCCTCTGGGAAAGTGTGTGTTTCAGAGAGAGAGAAGTTGCACACACACACACACACGCACACACACACACAGACACACTGAATCTGAAAATCTGAATCTGAGAGAGAGGGTATGGGATGGGTAAGAGACACTCAGTCATTTCATGTCGAGCACTAACTTTATATAAATATACAGTATTTTATTTATTTCACCTTTATTTAACCCTCCCGTTGTCCTAGGGTCAAAATGACCCGCCACTGTGTTGAACCAACTTTATTTAATTTTTATATTTTGGGGATCATTTGTGAGAAGGAGGCAGTGAGACTTTAAAGAAAGTATCACTGCCTCCTTCTCACAAATGATCCAAAAAATATAAAAATTAAATAAAGTTGGTTCAACACAGTGGCGGGTCATTTTGACCCTAGGACAACGGGAGGGTTAACCAGGTAAGCCAGTTGAGAACAAGTTCTAATTTACAACTGCGACCTGGCCAAGATAAAGCTAAGCAGTGCGATAAAAACAACAACACAGAGTTACATATGGGGTAAACAAAACATAAAGTCAAAAATACAACAGAAAATATATATACAGTGTGTGCGAATGTAGTAAATTATGTATTAGTCTCTGTCGTAGCCGGCCGCGACCGGGAGACCCATGGGGCGGCGCACAATTAGCCAGCGTCGTCCAGGGTAGGGGAGGGAATGGCAGGGATGTAGCTCAGTTGGTAGAGCATGGCGTTTGCAACGCCAGGGTTGTGGGTTCGATTCCCACGGGGGGCCAGTATGAAAATGTATGCACTCACTTAACTGTAAGTCGCTCTGGATAAGAGCGTCTGCTAAATGACTAAAATGTAAAAATGAGGTAAGGCAATAAATAGGCCATAGTGCAAAATAGTTACAATTTTGTATTAACACTGGAATGATAGTTGTGCAAAAGATGATGTGCAAATAGAGATACTGGGGTGCAAATTAGCAAAATAAATAACAATATGGGGATGAGGTAGTTGGGTGGGCTAATTTCAGAATGGCTGTGTACAGGTGCAGTGATCGGTAAGCTGCTCTGACAACTGATGCTTAAAGTTAGTGAGGGAGATAAGAGTCTCCAGCTTCAGAGATTTTTGCAGTATAGAGAGCCATAGCTGAGCTCAGCATGGACAGAGACAGGGAGAGGAAGATAGTTGAAGAGAGAGAAGGAGAGTGAGAGAGAGGGGAAAAGATTATGATAAGAGTCTCTGACACGTACAGATAGGCCTGTATGTACTGGAACTCCTTTTACAGATCTGCTGCAGAGGGGCAGGGGTGTGTTGTATGTGTGTGTGTGTGTGTGTGTGTGTGTGTGTGTGTGTGTGTGTGTGTGTGTGTGTGTGTGTGTGTGTGTGTGTGTGTGTGTGTGTGTGTGTGCAGTAGGTCAAAGAGGAGATGTAGAGAGCAGTCAATTACAGACAGCGTTTCACCAATGATGTCAGAGAAGCATATTGCTGCGGTCTGTCTCTCTCTCTCTCTCTCTTTCTCTCTCTCTCGCTCTCTTCCTCTCTCCCTTTCTCTCACTCTCTCTCTTTTTCTCTCTCTCTCTCTTTCTCTCTTTCTCTCTTTCTCTCTCCCTCTCTCTCTTTCTCTCTCCCTCTCTGTCTTAGCAGTATGTGAGCGAGACGTTGGGGTGGTTTGTCAGACAGAATGCAGCAGAAAAGGAGGTAAAGGTTTATTTCTTCCTAAAAAGTATATTTTTCTCTTGTCAACAGCCGTGCAACCAGCCTCCCCTTGACACCCTCTCCATCATTCTCTCACTTCCTCTCTCTCTCCTTCATTTTCATTCCCTGGTTCTCAGTATCTCAGCCACTTCCTTTACCCTCTCTCTCTATCTTTCTCTCTCATTCTCTCTCTCACCCTTTCCCTCTCTCTCGCTCTCTTTCTCTCTCTGTCTCTATTTGACGCTGAACAGAGGACAGATTGGGCTATTCTGAGCTGAACAGTGTAGTAGTCGGCATATTACAGTGAGTTGTATTGCAGTAGTATTACTGTAATCAACTTTTGGAATTAGATCAAAACAACACAGTCGCATGCATGCACACACACACATTCATGAATAGACGCACAGGTCTCGGGGCATTGGTTCTCTTCAGAATGCCAACATCAGACAGCGTCCCTCTGGCTGGCCACACCCCTGGCCTGGATTTGCATCTCATTTGTATCTCATTATAAATAATGGTATTTAGCTCTGTCTGTAGTGATGATGAGGGTGGAAGGGAGGATGAAGACTTTGTGATCAGTCAGGTCACCTGTGATACAAGCCAGTATTCAACATTGATCCATGTCTGCGGAGGTCGGGAGATGACGTGGAAACTGGCCACTAAGGGCAACAGTGAGCGCTGTTGCCTTCAATTAGGTTTCGGTTTTTGCTTCAGTTAAGCAACTGCCTCTGATTCCAAAGATTGCAAGTTCAAATTGGAGTCAGATTCCAAAGGTTGCAAGTTAGAATCCAGCGATATAAAGTTGTTTTTGAGATTTTTGTTTTAAGCCTATCCTAAACCTTAACCCTTACCTTAACCATTCAGAGTTAATGCCTGGCCTTAAGATTTCGGAGTTGAAGCCTAAAATGTAACCCTAACCTTAAAATTCAGAGATAATGCCTTAACTTAACGTTGAACACCTTCAAAATTGGACACTTAAGAAACATGGATGAACATCTAATTCTGACGTTGAGACTGTGAGAGCTAGTTGTTGTGATAGCAGTTACTTCTGAGTCAGTGCAGACACACACCAACATATTTGAATTCCTTGTATTGTGTCTCTCCACTCTGCTGCATTATAGCTGAAAGGAAGAAGCTTTTCAATTAGGCTTCCATCTCTTCTGAGCCCTGTAGGCATTTATTCTGACGTGTGTGTTTGTGTTCTTATGTTCTTATTTGGTAGCCTTTTTAATTTCACACTTGTTATGTTTCCATGTAAGAGGCATCCTTTTAGAGAAGAGTCCTGAGAATGGGTGTATGTCATTAATAGCGCATGGCATATTGTGTGTGTCGCCGGGTGAGTGTGTTGTCTGGTGTGTGTGTGTGTGTGTGTTTGTGTGTCGCCAGGTATGTGTGTGTGGAAGGGGGGAGGGCAGTTGAGATCAGAGCAAGATGGTTGGGAGGAGGTTTGAGAGGTGAAGGGAATTACTATTCATGGTTTAGGAGAATTCTTGGTGGGGGGGGTGCTGTGTCAGTTTTGGGGCAATAGTAGGGTGGGGGTTGGTGTTAAGGTGTGTATGTGTGTGTGTGTGTGTGTGTGTTTGTGTGTATGTTATTACAGTGGGGAAAAAAAGTATTTAGTCAGCCACCAATTGTGCAAGTTCTCCCACTTAAAAAGATGAGAGAGGCCTGTAATTTTCATCATAGGTACACGTCAATTATGACAGACAAATTGAGTTTTTATTTCTCCAGAAAATCACATTGTAGGATTTTTTATGAATTTATTTGCAAATTATGGTGGAAAATAAGTATTTGGTCACCTACAAACAAGCAAGATTTCTGGCTCTCACAGACCTGTAACTTCTTATTTAAGAGGCTCCTCTGTCCTCCACTCGTTAACTGTATTAATGGCACCTGTTTGAACTTGTTATCAGTATAAAAGACACCTGTCCACAACCTCAAACAGTCACACTCCAAACTCCACTATGGCCAAGACCAAAGAGCTGTCAAAGGACACCAGAAACAAAATTGTAGACCTGCACCAGGCTGGGAAGACTGAATCTGCAATAGGTAATAATATAATAATAATATGCCATTTAGCAGACGCTTTTATCCAAAGCGACTTACAGTCATGCGTGCATAATTTTTTTTTTTGTGTATGGGTAGTCCCGGGGATCGAACCCACTACCTTGGCGTTACAAGCGCCGTGCTCTACCAGCTGAGCTACAGAAGAAATCAACTGTGGGAGCAATTATTAGGACAAGACCACTGATAATCTCCCTCGATCTGGGGCTCCACGCAAGATCTCACCCCGTGCGGTCAAAATGATCACAAGAACGGTGAGCAAAAATCCCAGAACCACACGGGGGGACCTAGTGAATGACCTGCAGAGAGCTGGGACCAAAGTAACAAAGCCTACCATCAGTAACACACTACGCCACCAGGGACTCAAATCCTGCAGTGCCAGACGTGTCCCCCTGCTTTAGCCAGTACATTCCCAGGCCCGTCTGAAGTTTGCTAGAGTGCATTTGGATGATCCAGAAGAGGATTGGGAGAATGTCATATGGTCAGATGAAACCAAAATATAACTTTTTGGTAAAAACTCAACTCGTCGTGTTTGGAGGACAAAGAATGCTGAGTTGCATCCAAAGAACACCATACCTACTGTGAAGCATGGGGGTGGAATCCTCATGCTTTGGGGCTGTTTTTCTGCAAAGGGACCAGGACGACTGATCCGTGTAAAGGAAAGAATGAATGGGGCCATGTATCGTGAGATTTTGAGTGAAAACCTCCTTCCATCAGCAAGGGCATTGAAGATGAAACGTGGCTGGGACTTTCAGCATGACAATGATCCCAAACACACCGCCCGGGCAACGAAGGAGTGGCTTCGTAAGAAGCATTTCAAGCTCCTGGAGTGGCCTAGCCATTCTCCAGATCTCAACCCCATAGAACATCTTTGGAGGGAGTTGAAAGTCTGTGTTGCCCAGCGACAGCCCCAAAACATCACTGCTCTAGAGGAGATCTGCATGGAGGAATGGGCCAAAATACCAGCAACAGTGTGTGAAAACCTTGTGAAGACTTACAGAAAACATTTGACCTGTGTCATTGCCAACAAAGGGTATATAACAAAGTATTGAGAAACTTTTGTTATTGACCAAATACTTATTTTCCACCATAATTTGCAAATAAAATCATAAAAAATCCTACAATGTGATTTTCTGGATTTTTTTCCCCTCATTTTGTCTGTCATAGTTGACGTGTACCTATGATGAAAATTACAGGCCTCTCTCATCTTTTTAAGTGGGAGAACTTGCACAATTGGTGGCTGACTAAATACTTTTTTTCCTCCACTGTATATGGTGGGTGTGGGTGTTATTATGCATTAAGATGAGGGTGTTGTCAGTGTGTTGTAAGTCATCAGCTGAATCTCCTCAGGTTCTCGTCCCAACTTCATTATCACAACTGGGAGAGATGAGCCTCTAACAGCCGCCATGCCAACACACGTCATCTAATCTCATCTCATCTCACAACCAAATGAGAAAGTAACATTATGGTAGTTCATTTTAGGCCCCTTGTAGGCCCAGTACAGTATGTTTCCTTTGGGAGTTATACAGTAATATTCTACTGGGATTTCTCATCTGTCTAAGAATGTATTGTTGTTGCAGCGTTACCAAAACTAGTGTGCATTCAGTGAGGTGAAAGGTTGTAGTAACAGACACTTCTATCTGCATTTTCACTGCAGAGTAGAATTTTGTACTCAGTTATTCATTGCATTGTGGTGTTGTAGGCTAGTCTAGGTAGGATAATTGTGTTGTACCTAAACAAGATTAATAGGGGAGCTTTTTGAGCTGCGTGTCTCACTGTTATTCCAAACACAACGACACACCTGCCTCTCCGCTGCCTATCAGCTATATTTGTTATTCTGGATTCATATAGAAAATTAGTGCGGCTTTGAATTATTTTATGTGTGGTATGATTGATTGCTAGTTAGCCTATTGCAGATCTGGACAAATGATCCATCTGGACAAATGATCCACCTACCAACATTGTCACCATGAATGGTGGATAGAGGGCAGGATAGACAGTTAGACTGGTAGACTACACTGACTGTCCAAAACATTGGGAACACCTGCTCTTTCCATGACATAGACTGACCAGGTGAATCCATGTGAAAGCTATGATCCCTTATTGATGTCACCTGTTAAACCCACTTCAATCAGTGTAGATTAAGGGGAGGAGACAGGCTAAAGAAGGATTTTTAAGCCTTGAGACAATTGAGACATTGATTGTGTACAGTGAGGGAAAAAAGTATTTGATCCCCTGCTGATTTTGTACGTTTGCCCACTGACAAAGACATGATCAGTCTATAATTTTAATGGTATGTTTTTTGAACAGTGAGAGACAGAATAACAACAAAGAAATCCAGAAAAACGCATGTCAAAAATGTTATAAATTGATTTGCATTTTAATGAGGGAAATAAGTATTTGACCCTCTGCAAAACATGACTTAGTACTTGGTGGCAAAACCCTTGTTGGCAATCACAGAGGTCAGACGTTTCTTGTAGTTGGCCACCAGGTGTGCACACATCTCAGGAGGGATTTTGTCCCACTCCTCTTTGCAGATCTTCTCCAAGTCATTAAGGTTTCGAGCCCGACGTTTGGCAACTCGAACCTTCAGCTCCCTCCACAGATTTTCTATGGGATTAAGGTCTGGAGACTGGCTAAGCCACTCCAGGACCTTAATGTGCTTCTTCTTGAGCCACTCCTTTGTTGCCTTGGCTGTGTGTTTTGGGTCATTGTCATGCTGGAATACCCATCCACGACCCATTTTCAATGCCCTGGCTGAGGGAAGGAGGTTCTCACCCAAGATTTGACGGTACATGGCCCCGTCCATCGTCCCTTTGATGCGGTGAAGTTGTCCTGTCCCCTTAGCAGAAAAACACCCCCAAAGCATCATGTTTCCACCTCCATGTTTGACAGTGGGGATGGTGTTCTTGGGGTCATAGGCAGCATTCCTCCTCCTCCAAACACAGCGAGTTGAGTTGATGCCAAAGAGCTCAATTTTGGTCTCATCTGACCACTACACTTTCACCCAGTTCTCCTCTGAATCATTCAGATGTTAATTGGCAAACTTCAGACGGGCCTGTATATGTGCTTTCTTGAGCAGGGGGACCTTGCTGGCGCTGCAGGATTTCAGTCCTTCATGGCGTAGTGTGTTACCAATTGTTTTCTTGGTGACTATGGTCCCAGCTGCCTTGAGATCATTGACAAGATCCTCCTGTGTAGTTCTGTGCTGATTCCTCACCATTCCCATGATCATTGCAACTCCACGAGGTGAGATCTTGCATGGAGCCCCAGGCCGAGGGAGATTGACAGTTATTTTGTGTTTCTTCCATTTGCGAATAATCGCACCAACTGTTGTCACCTTCTCACCAAGCTGCTTGGCGATGGTCTTGTAGCCCATTCCAGCCTTGTGTAGGTCTACAATCTTGTCCCTGACATCCTTGGAGAGCTCTTTGGTCTTGGCCATGGTGGAGAGTTTGGATTCTGATTGATTGATTGCTTTTGTGGACAGGTCTTTTATACAGGTAACAAACTGAGATTAGGAGCACTCCCTTTAAGAGTGTGCTCCTAATCTCAGCTCGTTACCTGTATAAAAGACACCTGGGAGCCAGAAATCTTTCTGATTGAGAGGGGGTCAAATACTTATTTCCCTCATTAAAATGAAAAATCAATTTATAACATTTTTTCTGGATTTTTTTGTTGTTATTCTGTCTCTCACTGTTCAAGTAAACCTTCCATTAAAATTATAGACTGATCATTTCTTTGTCAGTGGGCAAACGTACAAAATCAGCAGGGGATCAAATACTTTTTTCCCTCACTGTACGTGTGCCATTCAGAGGGTGAATGGGCAAGACAAAATATTTACAATAAGTGCCTCTGAATGGGGTATGTGTCAAGAACTGCAACGCTGCTGGGTTTTTCATGCTCAACAGTTTCCAGGGTGTATCAAGAATGGTCCACCACCCAAAGGACATCCAGCCAATGTCAGGCCAGTGGTCGAAAACGGGTCATTAATGAAAGATGAGAACGGCTGATGAATTGCGCAGAGCAACAAATGGGCTACAGTTGGTCAACTGACAGTCCAGTACAACATTGGTGCCCAAAAGACCCAGAAAAGAATGCACAACTCGTCGTACCTTGAGACGAATGGGGTATGGCAGCCGACGACCTTACAGAGTTCCACTTCTTTATGCAAAAAACAAGGAACTGCGTTTGAAAACGAAAACAGCAAAAAACAAGAAACTGTGGCTAAGAAACAAAAACACTGGACACTGGAGAATTGGAAAAACACTGCCTGGTCTGATGAATCCCGGTTCCTGCTGTTTCACGCTGATGGGAGGACTAGGGTATGGCGAAAACCACATGAGTACATGCATCCATCATGCCGCGTGTCAACATTGCAGGCTGGTGGTGGTGGTGGTGTGATGGTGTGGGGTGTGTTTTCATGGCACACATTGAACCCCTTGATAAAAGTGGATCAATGTTTGAATGCGGCAGCATATCTGAACATCATTGCCAATCAGGTGCATCCCTTCATGCAAATTGATTTTTTCAGCAGGATAATGCCCCATGCCACAAGGCTAGGATTGTCCAGAAATGGTTCCACAAACATGACAGTGAATTGAGCATACTGCAGTGGCCTGCCCAGTCACCAGATCTCAATCCAATTGAGCCTCTGTGGGATGAGCTGGAACGAGCTATTCGGAGTAGAGATCCACTACCAGCCAACTTGACACGACTGTGGAAAGCATTGGAGTCAACATGGGCCAGCATCCCTGTGGAACGCTTTCAATACCTTGTAGAGTCCATGCCCCAATGAATTGAGGCTGTTCTGAGGGCAAAAGAGGTGCTAATGTGTTCCTAATGTTTTGTACAGTCAGTGTATATTGACCTGTGGTATAGTAACAGTAAGCATGCACTTGTATTTATTATGGATCCCCATTAGCTGCTGCCAAGGCAGCAGCTACTCTTCCTGGGGTCTAGCAAAATGAAGGCAGATTTACCATTTTAAAAACATTACAATACAGGTGAAAATGCGTAGGGCATAAGAGAAGTACCAAAACACCTTGATATAGAGGAGGCGCTTGCAAGCAGATGAAGAAATTTGGCTAGGATTTAAAACCTGCAAAAGAGCAAATGTAAACCAGGGAAAAAACGCACTACCCTCCCGTGTGCACAATAAAAAAAACACCCAACCCTCCCCAAAGCAAAAAAACATTTTGGACAACCCTCCCCTATTTTGGGCCACCCCAGTAAATGTTGAACTGTTCCTAAATAGAGCTGACATGTGGCGTGTGATTTGGACGGAGTCAGGCGCAGGAGGGTAAATCACAGAATAAAGGTTTATTCCGTATATATGTCGATACAAAGTACAAGGAGCTCCACCAAGCTCATATAACCTCCACAATAAACAATCACACACAAAGACAAGGGGGCAGAGGGAACACTTATACAGGTACTGATGAGGGAAATTGAAACCAGGTGTGTGTAATAAACAAGACAAAACAAATGGAATGATGAGATGAGGAGCGGCAGTGGCTTGAAGGCCGGTGATGACGAACGCCGAAGCCTGCCCGAACAAGGAGAGGAGGCAGCTTTGGAGGAAGTCGTGACAGTACCCCCCCCTTGACGCGCAGCTCCAGCAGCGTGTCGACACCGGCCTCGGGGACGGCCAGGAGGACACGGAGCAGGGCGAGCCGGATGACGACGGTGGAATTCCCGCAACAGGGAGGGATCGAGGATATCCCTCACCGGGACCCAACACCGCTCCTCCGGACCGTACCCCTCCAACTCCACGAGGTACTGAAGGCCCCCTACCCGACACCACGAATCCAGGATGGAACGGACGGAGTACGCCAGGGCCCCCTCGATGTCCAGATGGGGCGGAGCCAGATCCGATCACCTGGTACAAAAACTGGGGCCTCACTGTGGTGGCGGTCAGCGTTGGCCTTCTGGCGACGCACGGCGTGCTGGAGGTGAACGTGAGCAGCGTTACACGACTCCTCCGCACACCGAAACCAGTCATCCACTGCAGGAGCTTCGATCTGGCTTGGATGCCACGGTGCCAGAACCGGCTGATAACATAAGACACATTGAAAGGGAGTTAGGTTTGTGGAGGAGTGGCGAAGAGAGTTCTGGGCATATTCGGCCCATGGCAAGAACACCGACCACTCCCCCGGCCAGTCCTGGCAGTAGGACCGCAGGAACCTACCCACATCTTGATTCACCCATTCCACTTGCCCATTAGACTCGGGGTGAAACCCAGAGGTCAGGCTGACCAAGACCCCAAGACGTTCCATGAACGCCTTCCAGAACCTGGATGTGAACTGGGGACCCCGGTCAGACACTATGTCCTTTGGCACCCCGTTGTGCCGGAAGACGTGAGTAAACAGGGCCTCCGCCATCTGCCTGGCTGTGGGGAGACCGGGCAGAGGAAGGAGGCGGCAAGCTTTTGAAAAGCGGTCCACAACGACCAGGATGGTGGTGTTACCCTGAGAGAGGGGAAGATCAGTTAGAAAGTCAATACACAGGTGGGACCATGGCCGTTGTGGAACTGGTAAGGGCTGTAACTTACCCGCTGGGAGGTGCCTAGGTGCCTTACTCTGGGCGCACACCGAGCATGAGGAGACATACACCCTCACGTCCTTTGCCAAGGTAGGCCACCAGTACTTTCCGGTCAGGCAGCACACTGTACGACCGATACCTGGGTGACCAGAGGAGGGAGACGTGTGGGCCCAATAGATCAGACGGTCACGGACAAGAGACGGCACATACTGCAGCCCAGCTGGACACTGAGGTGGAGATGGCTCTGTGCGTACCGCCCGCTCTATGTCCGCATCCATCGCCCATACTACCGGCGCCACAATGCAGGAGGCCGGGAGTATGGGGGTGTTGTCTATTGGCCTCTCCTCTGTGTCGTACAGTCGTGACAGTGCGTCTGCCTTCACGTTCTTCGTACCCGGGATGTATGACAGAGTAAACTCAAACCAGGTGAAGAATAGTGCCCACCTGGCCTGGCGAGCTTGGGTGGCGTGCCAGAGCGTTGAGACAGGACAGCGCCTATCCCTACCTCGGACGCATCCACCTCCACTACGAACGGTAGTGATGGATCGAGATGGGCCAGTACCGGGGATGAGGTGAACAGAACCCTCAGGTTACTGAAGGCCCTGTCAGCCTCAGCAGACCAGCGGAGCCGGGACAGCCCACCCTTCAACAGAGATGTGATGGGAGCTGTGACCTTGCCAAAGCCCCGGATAAACCTCCAATAGTAGTTGGAAAAGCCAATAAAGCGCTGCACCTCCTTTACCATGGTTGGAGTTGGCCAATTACGCATGGCTGAAATGCGATGTCCCTCCATTTCCACACCTGAGGTGTTAATGCGGTATCCGATGAAGGAGAAGGACTCTGCCCAGGCATAAAGTTCATTTTCCAACAGTCGGCCCAGCACTTTGCGAACCAGGGACACATGCTCGGCGCGTGTAGCGGAATACACCAGAATGTCATTGATGTAGACCACTACACCGTGACCAAGCATGTCCCGAAACACCTCATTCACAAAGGACCGGAAAATGGATGGAGCATTCATCAAACCGTACGGCATCACCAGGTATTCGTAATTACCCGTGGTTGTGCTGAATGCTGTCTTCCATTCGTCCCCCTCTCAGACACACACCAGGTTATACGCACTCCAGATATCTAATTTTGTGAAAAAGCGCGCCCCATGCATTGACTCGATCACAGATGGGGGCAGACGATAACTATAACGTATTGTCCCCTTGTTCAATGCTCGGTAATCAATGCACGGGCACAGACCTCCGTCTTTCTTCTTCACAAAAAATAATATTGAGGAGGCGGG
Organism: Coregonus clupeaformis; assembly: GCF_020615455.1. NCBI lineage: Eukaryota > Metazoa > Chordata > Actinopteri > Salmoniformes > Salmonidae > Coregonus > Coregonus clupeaformis. Next base: position 32,088,200 of record NC_059217.1, on the reverse strand, counting down.
CGAAGTAGAGGGACGTACTGTATGAACCCATGGCTCAGGGACTCGGAGACGTATGTCTCCATCGCCTCCGTTTCAGCCTGCGACAGGGGATATACATGACTCCTGGGAGGCACAGCGTCTACTCGTAGGTTCATCTCGCAATCCCCCCCACCGATGAGGTGGTAATTTGGTCGCCTGCGTTTTCGAAAACGCGTGCTCCAAATCAAGGTATTCGGGGGGGATGCGCACGGTGGAGGAAGTGTCTGGACTTTCTACCGTGGTTGCACCAACGGAAACAGCTAGGCACCTACCCTGACACTGTCGCGACCACCCTGTGAGAAGCCTCTGCGGCCATGAAAAGGTGGGGTTGTGTAGTGCTAACCAGGGAAGACCCAACACAACAGGGAAATCGGGGGACAAAATAATAAACAATGTGACGTGCTCTCTATGGGTCCTTTGGGTAACCATCGTGACTGGTGTTGTAACTTCCCTAACAAACCCTGACCCTAATGGTCGACTGTCAAGTGCTTTGATGGGCAGTGGAGTGGATAGGGGAACCAATGGAATACCTAGATTTAGAGCTAACGACCTGTCCATAAAGTTCCCAGCTGCGCCTGAATCGACCAGCGCCTTACACTGGGAAACTACGGGGTAGTCAGGGAAGGTGACTTGTATGGTGCAGTGTGCAGCAGAGGGCTCTGACCGAGTGTGGATTTGCGCTACTTGCGGTGATGCGAGAGTGCCCTGCCTGCCGCCTCCAGACCCGGAAGAACCCTGACGACAGCGTGCAGATAATGTCCTCTTCTGCCACAAGAGTGACACTGAAGCTGTCCTCCTCCGTTCTCCCGGATCGCTGCCCCACCCAGCTCCATCTGAACGAACTCTGAGTTGGGGGGGGTGAAACGGGCAAGCCACTCCCAGGACGTCCTCTAGCAGCCAGCAGGTTGTCCAACCGGATGGCCATGTCCACCGGCTGGTCGAAGGTTAACATGGCATCCCGGCAGGCTAGCTCCCTTCGGACGTCCTCTCGCAGGCTGCACCGGAATCCGTCGACCAGGGCCCGCTCGTTCCACCCAAACCCAGCCGCTAGGGTTCCACTTTGACCGCCGTCCTCATTCCCTGCCTCAGTTGGACCAGACACTCGCCCGCCTCTCGTCCTTTAGGCGGGCGGTCAAAGACTGCCCGGAAGAGGTGAGCGAACTCCCCGTAGTTGTCCAACGCGGTTCCTCCTTCTCTCCAGACCGGTTTGGCCCACTCCAGGGCTTTCCCCGAGAGGCAGGAGACGGGGGCGGACACCTTCTCCCGCTCCGATGGAGCCAGGCTGATGTTCACGAAGTAGAGGTCCAGCTGCAGGAGAAATCCCTGGCAGCGGGCAGCCGTCCCGTCAAACTCCCTCGGCTGGGATAGATGAATCCCTCGGGGTGATGGAGTGTGGGTGGAGCTGGTCCCGACGGGTCGGGTCCTCTCCTCTCCAGGCATTGAACGACCTGGAGAACCCGATCCATCGCTTCTCCCAAGCTGGCTAGCATCCTGGAATGCTCGTAGACCCGTGCCACGACTCTAGGCATGGGCTCTTCTCCTGCTGACTCCATGGCGGGTGTGTGATTCTGTGGCGTGTGATTTGGACGGAGTCAGGCGCAGGAGGGTAAATCACAGAATAAAGGTTTATTCCGTATATATGTCGATTCAAAGTACAAGGAGCTCCACCGAGCTCATATAACCTCCACAATAAACAATCACACACAAAGACAAGGGGGCAGAGGGAACACTTATACAGGTACTGATGAGGGGAATTGAAACCAGGTGTGTGTAATAAACAAGACAAAACAGATGGAATGATGAGATGAGGAGCGGCAGTGGCAGTGGCTAGAAGGCCGGTGACGACGAAGCCGAAGCCTGCCCGAACAAGGAGAGGAGGCAGCTTCGGATGAAGTCGTGACATGACATAATTTCATATTCTACCTGACAGACAATCATATCTGGTATATACAAAGCATTGTGCGTTTTGCCCTCCTGAACAAACCCTTGCTGATAGGCCCAGAGCTAACACATTATGTTGATACCGTGAGTGTGTGTGTGTATTTGTGTGTATGCGCATACGTTTGTGGGATGTGTGCGTGCATCAAGCCTGTGTGTGATTGTGTGTGTGTGTGTGTGTGTGTGTGTGTGTGTGTATGCGTGTGTGTGATGATGATAGTCCCAGAGATGGCATTTAGCTAAAGAGCATCTCTCATCTAATCAATCTCACTAATGAAACTACTGTCCTCTCTGCTCCCTCTCTCTCTGCTCCTTCTCTCTCTCTGCTCCCTCTCTCTCTGCTCCCTCTCTCTCTGCTCCCTCTCTATCTCTCTGCTCCCTCTCTCTCTCTCTGCTCCCTCTCTCTCTGCTTCCTCTCTCTCTGCTCCCTCTCTCTCTCTGCTCCCTCTCTCTCTGCTCCCTCTCTCTCTCTGCTCACTCTCTCTCTGCTTCCTCTCTCTCTGCTCCCTCTCGCTCTCTCTGCTCCCTTTCTCGCTCTCTGCTCCCTCTCTCTCTCTCTCTGCTCCCTCTCTCTCTGCTCCCTCTCTCTCTCTGCTCCCTCTCTCTCTGCTCCCTCTCTCTCTGCTCCCTCTCTCTGCTCCCTCTCTCTCTGCTCCCTCTCTCTCTCTGCTCCCTCTCTCTCTCTCTGCTCCCTCTCTCTCTGCTCCCTCTCTCTCTCTGCTCCCTCTCTCTCTCTCTGCTCCCTCTCTCTCTCTGCTCCCTCTCTCTCTGCTCCATCTCTCTCTCTGCTCCCTCTCTCTCTCTCTGCTCCCTCTCTCTCTGCTCCCTCTCTCTCTCTGCTCCCTCTCTCTCTCTGCTCCCTCTCTCTCTGCTCCCTCTCTCTCTCTGCCCCCTATCTCTCTCTGCTCCCTCTCTCTCTCTGCTCCCTCTCTCTCTGCTCCCTCTCTCTCTCTCTGCTCCCTCTCTCTCTGCTCCCTTTCTCTCTGCTCCCTCTCTCTGCTCCCTCTCTCTCTCTCTCTGCTCCCTCTCTCTCTGCTCCCTCTCTCTCTGCTCCCTCTCTCTCTCTCTGCTCCTTCTCTCTCTGCTCTCTCTCTCTGCACCCTCTCTCTCTGCTCCTTCTCTCTCTGCTCCTTCTCTCTCTGCTCTCTCTCTGCTCCCTCTCTCTCTCTGCTCTCTCTCTGCCCCCTCTCTCTGTTCCTGCTCTCTCTCCTTCTCTCACTTACCCTCTTGCTCTCTCTCTCTCTCCCCCCTCTCTCTCCCTCTCTCTCTACCCCCATAGCTCACTCTCTCCCTCTCTCTCTGAAGTCCCTCCCTGGCCCTGTTTTGTGGTAATCAAATATCTTAGAGGGTTTAATTGGTCAAATTACACAAACACAAACACAAAAGCTGGTAACCCAAGGAAAGAAAGGAGGAAGGAAGGAAAGAAGGGAGGTATGAAGGAAGGGAGGAAGGAAGGGCAAAAGTAGGGAGGCATTTAAAAAGTATATAAACAGTGGCTCCAACCCTGTCAAACCAACACACCAGTATAGTACTAGAAAGGAGCTGTTTTAATGATGGTGTTTCAGCTCCATGGCTGGATCCTCCATTTGAGCAGAATCAGCTCCCCTCAGAATAGATGTGGGACTGACCCAGTTAGGGTGAGAATGGGTAGGTATTGTACTGTGAATGTATGTTTGCGTGTTTGTGTGTTTGTGTGGGGGTGTGTGTGTGTGCATGCATGCATGCGCAGGAAGATCGCTCTAGTTTGAAGTCAAAGTTTTTAAAACTAGAGCGAGGGGGGGTTGTGATGACAAGATGGTATTATACTGGTGAGAGAAGAAGCTGTGTTGGGTTAGTCTCACTGACTTGAGAGGGGAATGGATACAGTAGCTTGGTAGACTGTACCAGAGATATAGTACACTGACAGTACTTGTGTGTTTACAAAATAGGTAAATTGTAAGAGTGCTGTAGTGTGTATATGTACAGTATATTCCGAAGTGTAATGTGTTGCTACAGATTCAACAGTTAAATCCTAAGACCTGGTGCACAAAGAGCTCTGGTCTAGTAGAAGAGAGAGACAGAGAGACAGAACAAGAGAGAGGCTGAGCATTGCCCTGGGGTTCTCTCTGCGTGTCTGTAGGCCTGAGGGTGTTCATTCGGCGTGTGTTGTGTGTGTGCGTATGTGTGTGTGTGTGCGTGTGCGTGTGTGTGCATGTGTGTGTGTGTTTGTGTAGGCCTGGAGGTGTTCAGGTGTGTTGGACAGAGACCCTGCAGAGTGGCTTTGTAGAGAAACATGTTCCCCTCAGCATTGTCGCTATCCCTTTCTCGTTCTCGTTCTCGTTCTCTTTCACTCTCTCTCTCTCTCTCTGTAGATTTACATCCTCCTGTCCCTCTCTCCCTCCCTCCCTCTCTCCTATGTGTTTTATTGTCCACCAGTCTCTGGCGCTGCCTGTCAGGCATAAAGCTGATCGCTCTGCATTCAGAATGTAAAGCAGAACACATACAGTGGCTTGAGAAAGTATTCACCCCCCTTGGCATTTTTCCTATTTTGTTGCCTTACAACCTGGAATTAAAATTGATTTTTTGGGGGGTTTGTATCATTTGATTTACACAACATGCCTACCACTTTGAAGATGCAAAATATTTTTTATTGTGAAACAAACCAGAAATAAGACAAAAAAACAGAACATTTGAGCGTGCATAACTATTCACCCCCCCCAAAGTCAATACTTTGTAGAGCCACCTTTTGCAGCAATTACAGCTGCAAGTCTCTTGGGGTATGTCTCTATAAGCTTGGCACATCTAGCCACTGGGATTTGTTGCCCATTCTTCAAGGCAAAACTGCTCCAGCTCCTTCAAGTTGGATGGGTTCCGCTGGTGTACAGCAATCTTTAAGTCATACCACAGATTCTCAATTGGATTGAGGTCTGGGCTTTGACTAGGCCATTCCAAGAAATTTAAATGTTTCCCCTTAAACCACTCAAGTGTTGCTTTAGCAGTATGCTTAGGGTCATTGTCCTGCTGGAAGGTGAACCTCCGTCCCAGTCTCAAATCTCTGGAAGACTGAAACTGGTTTCCCTCAAGAATTTCCCTGTATTTAGCGCCATCCATCATTCCTTTAATTCTGACCAGTTTCCCAGTCCCTGCCGATGAAAAACATCCCCACAGCATGATGCTGCCACCACCATGCTTCACTGTGGGGATGGTGTTCTCGGGGTGATGAGAGGTGTTGGGTTTGTGCCAGACATAACGTTTTCCTTGATGGCCAAAAAGCTCAACTTTTGTCTCATCTGACCAGAGTACATTCTTCCATATGTTTGGGGAGTCTGCCACATGCCTTTTGGCGAACACCAAACGTGCTTGCTTATTTTTTTCTTTAAGCAATGGCTTTTTTTCTGGCCACTCTTCCGTAAAGCTCAGCTCTTTGGAATGGTCCTATGGACAGATACTCCAATCTCCGCTGTGGAGCTTTGCAGCTCCTTCAGGGTTATCTTTGGTCTCTTTGTTACCTCTCTGATTAATGCCCTCCTTGCCTCGTCCGTGAGTTTTGGTGGGCGGCCCTCTCTTGGCAGGTTTGTTGTGGTGCCATATTCTTTCCATTTTTTAATAATGGATTTAATGGTGCTCCGTGGGATGTTCAAAGTTTTGGATATTTTTTTATAACCCAACCCTGATCTGTACTTCTCCACAACTTTGTCCCTGACCTGTTTGGAGATCTTCTTGGTCTTCATTGTGCCGCTTGCTTGGTGGTGCCCCTTGCTTAGTGGTGTTGCAGACTCTGGGGCCTTTCAGAACAGGTGTATATATACTGAGATCATGTGACACTTAGATTGCACACAGGTGGACTTTATTTAACTAATTATGTGACTTCTAAAGGTAACTGGTCGCACCAGAGTTATTTTTTTGATTTCACTTCACCAATTTTTACTATTTTGTGTATGTCCATTACATGAAATCCAAATAAAAATCAATTTAAATTACAGGTTGTAATGCAACAAAATAGGAAAAACGCCAAGGGGGATGAATACTTTTGCAAGGCACTGTATCTGACATCACAGTCTCTGGGCGATGGTGCTAATTATAATACACAGGCAGAGCAGAAGCCTGGCTTTGTGCTGGATTTGAATAATATGTCCTTGTAACACACACCTATATAGTGCCTTGCAAAAAAAAGTATTCAGACCCCTTGGATTTCTTCAAATGTTATTGTGTTAGAAAGTGGGATTACAATTGATTTAATTTCATTTTTTTGTCGACAATCTTCACAAAATAGTCTTTAATGTCAAAGTGGTAGAAAAATACTAACATTTTTGAAAGATTAATATAAATTAAATAATATAGTATTCGCATAAGTATTCATCTCCCTGAGTCTATACATGTTAGAAACACCTTGGCCATCGATTAAAGCTGTGAGTCTTCTTGGGTAAGTTTATAAGAGCTTTGCACACATGGATTGTGCAATATTTGCCCATTATTTGTTTAAAAATTCTTCAAGCTCTGTCAATATGTTGGGGATCATGGCTATAGAGCAATTTTACCATAGATTTTCAAGCAGATTTAAGTCAAAACGGTAACTTGGCCACTGAGGAACTGTCACGACTTCCTCCGAAGCTGCCTCCTCTCCTTGTTTGGGCAGGCTTCGGCGTTCGTCGTCACCGGCCTTCTAGCCAATGCCCCTCCTCATCTCATCATTCCATTTGTTTTGTCTTGTTTATTACACACACCTGGTTCATATCCCCTCATTAGTACCTGTATACGTTTTCCCTCTGCCCCCCTGTCTTTGTGTGTGATTAGTTATTGTGGAGGTGACTCTAGCTCGGTGGAGCTACTTTGTATTTTGTATAGCTGGGATATTCACCCGTGTGCCTTGTTTTTCTCCAGTGAGCCGTATGTACCGCACTGGAGTGTTTTACGCATTGCTGCGTTCCGCTGTTTTCCTGAATAAACCATTTATTCTGTGATTTACCCTCCTGCGCCTGACTCCGTCAGTATTACTTTAGTGCCTTGTTGCATACAAGATGCATGTTTTGGAATATATTTATTCTGTACATTTGTGTTCTTCTTTTCACTCTGTCATTTAGGTCATTATTGTGGAGTAACTACAATGTTGTTGATCCATCCTCAGTTTTCTTCCATCACAGCCATTGAACTCTGTTGCTGTTTTAGAATCACCAATGGCCTCATGGTTTCATGGTTTCATTTCTGTCCTGCAGCTCAGTTCAGAAAGATGACTGTATATTTGATGTGTCTGGGTGGTTTAATACATAATCCACAGCATCATTATTAACTTGATCATGCTTAAAGAGATATTCAATGTCTGATGTGTTATTGTTACCTAGCTCCCAATCACTGCCCTTCTTTATGAGGCTTTCAAAAAGCTCCCTAGTCTTTGTAGTTGAATCTGTGCTTGAAATTCAATACTTGACTGAGGGACCTTACAGATGTTGTATGTAAGGGGGACAGAGGAAGGATTAGTATTTAAAAATCATGTAAACCCCTATTATGTCCATGTAATTTATTATGTGATTTGTTAAGCCAAATTTTACTCTTGAACTAATTTAGGCTTGCCTAAACAAAGGGGCTGAATACTTATGCAACAACTATATTTTAGTTGTGCATTTTTTATTTATCAAACAAATAAAAAATGTATGTCTTCCACTTTGACATTAGAGTATTTTGTGTAGATTGTTGACAAAAAAATAAAATACAATACATTTTAATCCCACTTTGTAACACAATAAAATGTGTCTGAATACTTTTGCCAGGCACTGTTTGTCGTGTCATGTGTTTAGAATCCAGATGAAACATTTTGTCCCTCTGGTATAAAGGGTTTTCCAAACCTCTCCTCCAGTACCACCAGCTCTTAATTTATTCCTGTACCAGAACACCTGATTCAACTGGTCAAGGGCTTCAGTCATTAGTTGATCAGTTGAATCAGGTGTGCTAGTACTGAAATGTGTATGTATGTGTATGTATGTGTGTGTGTGTGTTTGTTTGTGTGTGTGTGTGTGTGTGTGTGTGTGTGTGTGTGTGTGTGTGTGTGTGTGTGTGTGTGTTTGTTTGTGTGTGTGTGTGTATGCCAGCTCGACCATACACCCCTCCGAGTGTAAAACCCCAATCAGGATTTCCATTTTCCCTGCATGCACTGTGGGCCGTACATTCTTGTGAGGAAGAACACAGACAGAGACACTGTAGATCAACACAACACTGATAACACATGAATAGTAAGTCATGTTAAAGGGATAGTCCACTCATAATACACCATCACAATCTTATAAACTCAATGATTTGTCCTTTCAAAAAGACAGACTACTCTACTGTATAGCATGTCCTGAATAATCCAATCTAGAAAGAGCTCCTTACTGTTCAGAATACATACTGTTAAGTGTTCTGAAAATCAATTGTAGAATTTGAGACAAATAAACGAAGAAAATGCATTAATCGGTCGAAGATTTGAGCCAAAGGCGCAGAGAAAGAGAAGATAGGAGAGATGAAAGAGAGAGAAAGGGAGAAAAGAGAGAAAGAGTGTGAAGAGTCTGCATAAACACTGGGCAGAATGCTGATCAGGGACAATAAGAACCCTATAACAGATTCACCCTGCGGAGAGAGACAGGGGGGGATGTGGAGGAGACAGAGGAGAGGAGGAGGGGTGAAGGAGAGGGAAGGAGGCGGAGGAGGGAGGCATAGAAAAATGTCAGAGTGGATTTGACCAAATAACGTACACACACAAACCAGGTCGCCTACGAGTCACAAGACAGTGTTAGCCTGCTAAACTAAAGCCTAGTCTCAAACTATACTCAGATTGAGCTATACTCTCAAGCAGAGTATAGCTCATCCCTTTAGTGTGGTTCACCACACCACCTCCTCTCCATTCCCATAATGCTAGATCCTATCTGCTGATTCAGAAGGCTACAACACTAACCATAGCAGCCCATAGGGAACTGGTCAAAAGTAGTGCACTATACTGTATAGGGAATAGGGTGCCTTTTGGGACTTAGACCAAACCCCCAGCCCCATCCTGTCTGTCAAAATGTTAGCTATGATGGTGCTCCTGCCTGCCTGGGGCTAGACGCAGACACACTGCACTTAATATCTACACTATAAGATCAGCCAGGGAGAGAGGGAGCGACAGAGGGACAGAGAGGAGGAGGGGAGAAATTAAATGACATGAGCAAAATGTAATCTAATTCAGTACCCTAAATGAAGTGTGCTGTCAGCTTTATCTCTGAGCACGTGTCTCTCGCTACCCCCTCTCTCCCCCCTCCGTTCCCCTTTCTATTTATTTCCCCCTTCTCTCTCCCCTCCCCTCTACTTCTGTTTTAGATGATTGAGGTTCTAAGGTGATATTTCCCATGAACCTCTGGTGCAGGTTTTCTACCTCTACTTTTCTCACTCTCTCTCTCTCTCTCTCTCTCTCTCTCTCTCTCTCTCTCTCTCTCTCTCTCTGTCTCTGTCTCTGTCTCTGTCTCTGTCTCTCTGTCTCTGTCTTTGCTTCTCTCGCTCTCTTTCTCTCACTTTCTCTCTCTCTCTCTCTCTCTCTCTCTCTCTCTCTCTCTCTCTCTCTCTCTCTCTCTCTCTCTCTCTCTCTCTCTCTCTCTCTGTCTCTGTCTCTCTCTCTCTCTCTGTCTCTGTCTCTCTCTCTCGCTCTGTCTCTGTCTTTGCTTCTCTCTCTCTCTTTTTCTCTCTCTCTCTTTCTCTCTCTCTCTCTCTCTCTCTCTCTCTCTCTCTCTCTCTCTCTCTCTCTCTCTCTCTCTTTAATTCTCTCTGTCTCTGTCTCTGTCTCTTTCTCACTCAGTAACAGAACTAACAGTGGGATCTGTGTGTACGCTACAGGGATTAACACTATGGTGACAGGGATAACTATGTTTGATCAACAGATACTCCTACAAGGGTTTCTATCATTATATCCCAAAAGAGATTATACGATTGGGCCTATGTGTATTTCTGATGCCCTATACTGTTATATGAGCTTGGCTCCACCAGTCATTCTCTAAGGGCTTCCTCCCTCCCCCCAGACCAGGGTAAATCCTGGGCACCGGCCAACACAGGGTGGACCCCCCCTCACACACACACACACTCACAGACTATTAATTAGCCGTGGCTGGGTCAGGGGTGAGCCTGGCAGGCTTGTGTGTGTGGTCGCCTCTCTGCAGGCCCAGACACAAACAGGAGGCGCTAATGGCCCTGGCCCCAACAGTGCTATTAGGACAACACACACACACAGACACACACACACTGCATCCAACGGCTGGACTGCAATGATCTCCCAGTCTCGCCAATTACTGTGTGTGTGCGTGTTTGAGCGCACGTATGTTTGTTTGTTGTGCCTTTCTGAGATTAATGAATATTTCTGCTCTTTAATAAGGCTCAGTCACAGCCCTGCTAGTGCTCTGAGAGAGATGGATACACACACACACGCGCGCACACACACACACAAACACACATTTACACACTTCACTTACACATCTAGCTAATTGCTTACCCCTTAGCCTTAACCTGTCCTCTCTCCTGCTGTCCTTTCTGTCTATCTCTCTCCCTCTCTCCCTCTCTCCATCTCTCCCTTCCTCTCTCAGTGGTCTCTGTGTGTTTTTCAGCAGTCATCTCACATAGTCACAACTCTGCTTCCACAAATAGATTTCTCCAATCTGATCAAGCCTTAATTGGGCTACTGTGGGGCTCCATATACACACACACATGTACAAACACATATACGCACACTCACGCACTCATACATGGACACACACGCAAACACACACACATGCACAGGTACACATGTACACAGTGTTGCATTGTTTAGCAGAATGTAAGTGTATAGGAACTGTCCGTGGTGCTGAATAGACACCACAGAAACTACCTCAACTCTACAACCATACATTGCAAAATACTCTCAGCCCTCCCTCCCTCCCTCCAGCAGTATCACAGCCTGATAGAGGAGAGGCTCCCAGTGAGTTTTATTGAGGAGATTTCATTAGAGCTATCTGCTCTAACCCTAATGAATAGAGGGGCATGTCATAGTGATCCTAATAAATTACTAGAACGGCTATGTCATAAACCCTAACAGTTGGCAGCCATATTGGTCAGGGAGAAATCCAAACCAGTCGAACTGGAATGGCAGTAGAGGCATAGGTTATGCATTTCCTGCTGTTATGCCCCATTTACATCGTAACATATTTCATTACGCCGTATGTCAACTTCATGCAATCTTGTTCCGCTACTGGACAGAGAGCATAGGATAGGGTTTCACAATGCAAGACAATATGGAGGAGAGTGTCTCGCCAGAGATCTCATTTATTTTGGGAGATTGCAAAAAATGACCTTTTCATTCAAGACAGGAGAAACATATTGTTTCTGTTGATAATAAAACATGTTTCATTAAGGTACTTTTTCCTCTACTTGCTATAACTTTCTAGCAAGTCAAGCTAGGTTGCACTGCACTGCAGAGCAGCTAGCTAGCTAGCTAAAAGCTAGGCTAGGTTGAAGATACCACTGTAGCTAATGACCTCCACCTAATAATTATAAGAAGAAACAAACGTCATTACCATCACAATAAACTTAAACGGGAGGCAACAGTCATATAATATAATTTTCTTAACAGCCAATGTGTATTATCTAACATTGCTATTAAAATAGTACTCACTTATAGGAATGGGTAATTGATTACAAGTTGCTAGCTATCCCATAAAGCCATCACCGAAAAGCACATATTTTCATCTTCTTCTGTGGTTTGGTAACTTCCTGTTCTTCAACAGACTCTGGCTGGACTGAAGACGACGCAAAGTTTGGACATATTTTAAAGTATGTGGTGTCCGTCTCGCAACGGAACCTTCAACCACAAGGGGCCGTTGCGATTCCACTCCGTTCTGGATGTCCCCATTGAAATGCATGACATCTGCCACAACGTAACGGAGTGCTTGTGAGTAATGCGAACAAGGCTTTACTTATGCAGGACAATAAAAGTAAGGCATGAGATGTATCAGAAATTGTGTAATAGAATTATTGTCACCCAAAAATAATCAAATAATTAAAAATACAATTTATACAGATTTTATGCACATTTTCTGTATAAATAAAATATACCGTATGTAAACAGACCATAAATGTCTCAATGTTTGTTTTCTTGAAAAGTTGTGTGCGTTATAATATGATACAATATCAGTACTTTTTGCATTTACAAATTGTCTAAGTCCTATCATCAACTGATTTCAGCAAATGTGTGGCTGTGGATTGACTGCATTGTTTTTAAGGAATGTTGGCATATTGGCAGTTAATTTAAAAAATGAATGGTATCATTCCATTAAAACTGGCTGGCTAGCTAATAAACAAAATGTGCACATAATCTTCAGATTCACTGTTTTACACAAAATCTTATCACAGCACTGGCTGACCATGGTTGACCAACTCCCTTTTATACTGTCATAAGAAGTGTTATGTCCATTCTAGTATTCTTATTCCATATTCTATGAAGCACATATTGTCTCTCTCCTCTCTCTCTCTCCCTCCTCCCTCCCTCTCTTCTCTCCTCTCTCTCGCTCTCTCTCTGAGGCGGGTGGGCTAGTTAATGCGGTGCTCTGCAGTATCGTCCTAACACATCACTGTCAATCTGGTCCTCATCACAGTGTGTGTGTGTGTGTGTGCAGTCATTAGTTCATCGCCATGACTATCTCAGTGTCAGTATCCCCCCTCTCCTCCTCTTCCCCCCTTCTCCTCCTCTTCCCCCCTTCTCCTCCTCATCTCTCTCCTCTCTAATATGAAAAAGCCATTAATTATCTATCTCCATCTACAGTGGCTTGTGAGTTTGGTCTGATATCCTACAGTTACATACAGTTCCATAACATACCAGCACCCCCCTCCTATCATATTATATTATAATAATACCCTTCCCCACCACCACCACCACCACCACCACCACAGCCAGTTAATATTCCCATGACTGACAGTAAGCCTTGTGGTAGGAGGCAGACAGAGGTGTGTGTGTGTGTGTGTGTGTGTGTGTGTGTGTGTGTGTGTGTGTGTGTGTGTGTGTGTGTGTGTGTGTGTGTGTGTGTGTGTGTGTGTAGTTAATGAACAGTGGGTATCCTCCCTGTGCAGTGAAATCCTCTTAACTCTGCCAGGCTGTAAAATACCTTAGAGGTAGTTATTGAAAAAGAGGAGAAGGAGGGATGAACATTCATTTAATCCTAATATCTGTCTGTGGCATAGACTGTTCTGCTCTCCTATCTCTCCTCGCTTTCTCTCTCTGTCTGTCTGTTTCTCTCCCTCTCTCTCCCTCTCCCTCTCGCTCTCTCTGCAGTAATGGTACTGTCTTTGCCACACATTAAAACACTATTCATTTGGTACTGTGAGGCAAATTATGTGGTGAAATTGCAGAATAATATGTTGTATGGCTGGAAGGCATATTTAGATTGATTTCCACAGAATGCCAACTTTACACACACAGACACAGACATTTACACGCTTCACTTACACCTCTAGCTAACACCAACTGTTCCGCTTCGATAAGCCCACACTCACTACCAGGACCCGGGGTGTGTCCAAGTTTTCTGGGATTTCTGACCTTTGTTTTACAGTCATTTTTGGACAGAGGCATTGTAGCAGCACTGACTGAGACGGCTCAATGAGAAAGAGAGAGAAAGAGAGAGAGAGCGAGTTGGCCCTTGGTGTATGTGTGTGTGTGTATGTGTGTTTGAGACTTGGTGTGTGGGTGTGGGCAGACTGATCACTAGAAACACAATGCAATTTTGGACGTTTGAAAAGGTCCTGAGAACGTCGATATATGCCTTCCTCGGCGCTCAACAAAAAAATAAAAAATCATTGCCCAGCACTGGGTGCGAACTCGTGATGCTCAGACATACTTTCCGACTGGGTTAAGGGTTAAGGTTTGGGATACAGAAACAACTCTAGGGTTAACTTCAGGCATTAATTCCAATTGGTTAACAATTCAGGCATTAATTCTGATTGGTCAAGTTAAGGATTAAGATTTGTGATAGGGTTAATTAACTTCCGGCATTAATTCTGATTGGTTAAATTAAGGATTAAGGTTTATGATCAAATTAAAACAGAAAAACTAATCCACGGTTAAGTTTAGCCATTAATCAAGACTTGCCTTGCTAACTCATTGTGGATGGATGGTGCAGTTGTCTAAGCAGTTAACTTCTGTTCCATAGACTGTGGGTTCATTCCCACCTTTGGGTACTTGTGTTTTTAAAATATTTGCCCCTGTTGGGCGGTTTTGACGGTGTCTCTTGACGTCCTGGGGAAAATAAACCTGTCAAATTCCGACTTGAATCTGGAGTGATCTCTCTGGAATTAATAGGCTCTGCTCCCCATAGTTACATGTCCTCTAAACATGGACTGATGGGTTTGTGTGTGTTTATTAATGAGCTTCTTTGCCCACCATTTCATGCTCCCTAAACCTGCAATGATTTTATTAATTGACATATTGTAACGATTCCGGCAGTCTGAGTCGGTTCCGTCTGTGTATTAGTTTTTCTGCTCGGGATCTCCAGTTTCCCGAGGGTTCTGGAACGCTCCCTGCCTGGTTGCCGGGCTACGTTGCTAGGCGGGAGCTCTCCTGATTTCCACACCTGCATTCCATCAGCAATCTGCACACCTGGCCCTGATCATCACCTTCATAAGCTCTGACCTGACATCCATTCCCTGCCGGATCGTTAGCCATGAACATCACTCATCCGGAACCTTCATCCAACCTCTGCCTGATGGTCGGCGGCTGCCGAGCCATTACTGGACCTACCACTGCACCCTCAACAACCCATCCACGCCACCCGCTCTGTTCCCTGGATTATTCAGCCTCACTCGTGGATCTATTAAATAAACACTCACCTTTGTTTCAACCTACCTTGTCCTGGTCTGCTTCTGGGTTCTGGCTTAGTAAACCGTGACAGAACGATCCGGCCAGTAATGAACCCAGCGGACCTGGACTCTGTTCGCCATGCCATTACCCATCAGGAGAAGATGTTGGGCCATCATAGCACGGAGCTACAGGAGATCGCGTTGGCAGTTCGGAACCTTTCTACCGGTCTGACGGAGGTCCAGAACCAGCGCAAGTTTCCGGTGGAGGATCCACTACCGGTTTCACCCATCTCGCCTGCCGCTTCTGGAGCTGTGTCCTTCCGTGAGCCCAAGGTTCCGACGCCGGATAAATATGAGGGGGAGCTGGGAAGATGCCGTTCTTTCCTTATGCAGTGTGGGTTAGTGTTCGATCTACAGCCCTACTCTTATGCCACAGACAAGGCTAGGATAGCCTTTGTGATTGAGTTGCTGCGTGGTCGAGCGCTGGAGTGGGCTTCAGCCGTTTGGGAACGACAGGACCCCTGCATGGCTTCATACCAGGGGTTCACGGCCGAGATGAGGAAGCTCTTCGACCATTCCGTCCGAGGGAGGGACGCAGCTAGGCGCCTGTTTTCGCTTCGCCAAGGAACTCGCAGCGTGGCCGACTTCGTGATCGAGTTCAAGACGTTGGCTGTGGAGAGTGGGTGGAATGAGGAGTCTCTGCAAGCGGCCTTTTACCAGGGTCTGTCGGAGCAGCTCAAGGATGAGTTGATCTCCTATCCGGAGCCTAGTGACCTGGACAGCTTGGTAGCCTTGTCTATTCGGGTGGATAATCGAGTCCGAGAGCGAAGGAGGGAGAAGCAATGGGTTCCGTCCAATCGATCAGCTTCTCAGGTTCCAGTCGGGTCGGGGATTGGACCAGAATACGTCGATCATCGTCCACCACACAGGATTAGTGGAGAGGTCCTGTCTCCCGATTCTGAACCAATGCAAGTAGGGCGGCACGGGTTAACCAAGGAGGAACGCCAACTCAGATGTAGGACTAACTGTTGCCTCTACTGTGGTGGTTCGGGACATTACCTCGCCACCTGTTCCCGGCGGTCGTCAAACTGCGCGGCTCGCTAAAGTTGGGAGGACTTGTAGCGAGCCAGTTTCGACCTCTCAATACCTCTGTCAGACCCCGTTTCCCGGCTACCCTTATGAACAGGAATCAGAGCTTAGCGATTAACGCTTTTATCGATTCAGGTGCCGATGGAAGCTTTCTTGATGCCGAGTTGGTGGAACAGCTGGGGCTTTCCAAGGAGCAATTGCCGGAAGCCATTGAAGCGACCACTCTGAACGGCAGTAGTCTGGCACGTATCACGATGAGGACTGAACCGGTTAAGATGCTGTTGTCGGGGAATCATTCGGAGATGATTTCATTCTTCATTCTGCCGTCTTCCCATGTTCCTCTGGTCCTTGGATACCCCTGGCTGAAGGAACACAATCCCACGTTCGATTGGGTGACGGGCAAGGTAACGAGTTGGAGCCTTGATTGTCATGCTAACTGTCTCAAGACTGCCTGTCCCCATTCGGTTCCCAGTCAGGTGATTGAGGCTAAACCCCCAGATTTGTCCCTGGTTCCCGAGACATATCACGATTTGGGGGAAGTGTTCAGTAAGCAGAAGGCTCTGTCACTCCCTCCCCACCGACCATATGATTGTGCCATCAACCTGTTCCCTGGAGCTGTCTACCCCAAGGGAAGGTTATACAGTATCTCCCGACCTGAACGTGAGGCTTTGGAGACCTACATCAAGGAGTCCCTAGCTGCTGGTCTCGTTCGTCCCTCGTCATCACCCCTGGGGGCAGGATTCTTCTTTGTGGGTAAGAAGGATGGCTCTCTTCGACCGTGTATTGATTATCGGGGGTTGAATGACATCACGGTCAAGAACAAGTATCCCCTGCCCTTGATGAGTTCTGCCTTCGACTCCTTACAGGGTGCTACGGTGTTCACCAAGCTAGACCTACGCAATGCGTATCACATGGTCCGGATTAGAGAGGGGGACGAGTGGTTGACGGGTTTCAATACACCGATGGGTCACTTCGAGTATCAGGTGATGCCGTTTGGACTGACCAATGCTCCAGCGGTATTCCAGAGTATGGTGAACGACGTCCTGAGAGATATGATCGGTCTCTTTGTGTTTGTTTACCTGGATGACATTCTGATCTTCTCGAAGGAACCTTCCGACCACGTCCAGCATGTCCGGCAGGTTCTGCAGCGATTGTTGGAGAATCGCCTGTTCGTGAAGGCCGAGAAGTGCGAGTTTCACGCCCACACGACATCCTTTCTCGGGTACATCATCTCCAGGGGAGAGATTAGGATGGACCAGGAGAAGGTTAGAGCGGTTCTGGAATGGGCCCAGCCCGGTACGAGATTGCAGCTCCAGAGATTTTTGGGGTTTGCGAATTTCTACCGCAGATTCATCCGGGATTACAGCCGTGTGGCCGCTCCGTTAACTGCCTTGACTTCCAGTATCAGGACCTTCAAGTGGAATCCGGAGGCGGATCGAGCGTTTCTGGATTTGAAGAGGCGATTCACCAACGCACCGATTCTCTCTCAACCGGACACGGCCCGTCAGTTCGTCGTTGAAGTGGACGCGTCTGATGTGGGAGTTGGCGCCATCCTGTCGCAGCGATGCTCCACGGACAGTAAACTCCATCCCTGCGCCTACTACTCTCGTCGCATTTCGCCTGCGGAGAGGAACTACGATGTGGGTAACCGGGAGCTTCTCGCGGTGAAACTTGCCTTGGAGGAGTGGCGCCACTGGTTGGAGGGGGCGGAGCAACCGTTTATTGTCTGGACTGACCACAAGAATCTTGCTTACGTGCAATCGGCTAGACGTCTCAACTCCCGTCAGGCCAGGTGGGCGTTGTTTTTCGGACGATTCAATTTTTTCCCTGACGTTCCGACCTGGATCTAAGAACGGCAAGGCGGACGCCTTGTCCCGGATGTTCTCCAAGACGGAAGAGAGTGGGTCCAAGACCGAGACAATTCTCCCCCGGAACTGCGTCGTGGGAGCAGTTATGTGGAAGATTGAGGAGGAGGTGATGGCGGCCCTTCGGACGCAGCCCGGTCCCGGTAACGGTCCACCCGGTCGGTTGTTTGTGCCTGAGTCGGTTCGTCCTGCTGTCCTCAAATGGTCCCACGCCAGCAAGATGGCTTGTCACCCTGGCGTGGCTCGGACGATGGCGTTTCTTCGCAGACGTTTTTGGTGGCCTGCCATGGCCGAGGATACTCGGGGTTTTGTTGCTGCCTGTCCAGTGTGTGCGCAGAATAAGAGTACCAATCGGCCCAGCTCTGGACTACTTCACCCCCTTCCTATTCCCCGGCGACCATGGTCGCATCTGGCCCTGGACTTTGTCACTGGGTTGCCCTCTTCTGAGGGGAACACGGTCGTTCTGACTATCGTGGACAGATTCAGCAAGTTCGCCCACTTTGTGCCAATTGCCAAGCTTCCCTCTGCCTCGGAGACGTCCGAGATCCTGGTTAGGGGAGGTTTTCAGGGTCCACGGTTTGCCCAGTGATATCGTTTCCGACCGTGGCCCTCAGTTTACCTCTGCTGTCTGGAAGTCCTTCTGTTTGGCCATTGGAGCTACAGTCAGTCTCACATCTGGTTTTCACCCCCAATCTAATGGTCAGGCGGAGAGAGCCAACCAGAAGATGGAATCCACGCTACGCTGCCTTGTCTCCTCCAACCCCACCTCCTGGGTCTCTCAGTTGCCTTGGGTTGAGTATGCCCACAATACTCTCCCTACATCTGCCACTGGGATGTCTCCCTTCCAGTGCCTGTATGGCTACCAACCTCCCTTGTTCCCTTCTCAGGAGAAGGAGCTCTCAGTGCCCTCTGTTCAGGCCCATATTCGTCGTTGCCACCGGACCTGGCATCGGGCCAGAAAGGCACTCCTTAGAGTTTCGGACCGGTATCAGCTCCAGGCGAATCGTCGCCGGATCCCCGCTCCCACCTATACCATCGGAGATAGGGTCTGGTTGGCCACACGGGATCTTCCTTTACGGACTGAGTCTAGGAAGTTGTCACCGAAGTTCATTGGTCCGTTTGTGGTGGAGAAGGTGATCAATCCGGGGGCAGTTCGACTCAAACTACCGAGGACGCTCAGAGTCCATCCCACCTTTCATGTCTCCTGCCTCAAGCCTGTTCTCCTCAGTCCTCTGTTGCCTCCTCCGCCTCCTCCTCCTCCTCCTCGGATGATCGGAGGTGGTCCTGCCTACACGGTGCGACGCATCATGGATTCCAGACGGCGGGGCCGGGGTTTCCAGTATCTCGTGGACTGGGAGGGGTATGGTCCTGAAGAGAGGAGTTGGATTCCGCGGCGACAGATCCTAGATGCTGACCTCATTCGTGACTTCTACCGCCTCCATCCTGGCGCTCCGGGGAGTCCGCCCGGTGGCGTTCGTCGGAGGGGGGGTACTGTAACGATTCCGGCAGTCTGAGTCGGTTCCGTCTGTGTATTAGTTTTTCTGCTCGGGATCTCCAGTTTCCCGAGGGTTCTGGAACGCTCCCTGCCTGGTTGCCGGGCTACGTTGCTAGGCGGGAGCTCTCCTGATTTCCACACCTGCATTCCATCAGCAATCTGCACACCTGGCCCTGATCATCACCTTCATAAGCTCTGACCTGACATCCATTCCCTGCCGGATCGTTAGCCATGAACATCACTCATCCGGAACCTTCATCCAACCTCTGCCTGATGGTCGGCGGCTGCCGAGCCATTACTGGACCTACCACTGCACCCTCAACAACCCATCCACGCCACCCGCTCTGTTCCCTGGATTATTCAGCCTCACTCGTGGATCTATTAAATAAACACTCACCTTTGTTTCAACCTACCTTGTCCTGGTCTGCTTCTGGGTTCTGGCTTAGTAAACCGTGACACATATAAAGATATAAGCTACCCACTGGTATGCAGTATCTTTCAGATATATAACAATGTATGCTATATATTCAGGAGACATCATGAGTCACCACAATAAGCGGGTTATCATAAAGTTAAGACCACCACAACCTTCCGAAATGCCCATAGCCAGGTGCAAGTGGAGAGAAAAGGGCCAACAAGCCAGCTGACATCTTTCTGTCAAAGGTAAGCTAAAACAAATGCTATTTTCACTAGGCTGTAGGCTAATAACCTAATTCACAGTGCATTCGGAAAGTATTCAGACCCCTTGACATTTTCCACATTTTGTTACGTTACAGCCTTATTCTAAAATGGATTAAATTGTTTTTTTCCCTCATCAATCTACACACAATACCCCATAATGACGAAGCAAAAACAGGTTTTTAGAATGTTTTGCAAATGTATTAAAAATAAAAAACCGGAAAAATCACATTTAAATAAGTATTCAGACCCTATACTCACTACATCGTTGAAGCACTTTTGACAGCGATTACAGCCTCAAGTCTTCTTGGGTATGACGCTACAAGCTTGGCACACCTGTATTTGGAGAGTTTCTACCATTCTACTCTGCAGATCCTCTCAAGCTCTGTCAGGTTGGATGGGGAGCGTCGCTGCACAGCTATTTTCAGGTCTCTCCAGAAATGTTTGATCGGGTTCAAGTCCGGGCTCTGACTGGGCCACTCAAGAAAATTCAGAGACTTGTCCCAAAAGCCACTCCTGCGTTGTCTTGGCTGTGCTTAGGTTCGTTGTCCTGTTGGAAGGTGAACCTTTGCCCCAGTCTGAGATCCTGAGCGCTCTGGAGCAGGTTTTCATCAAGGATCTCTCTGTACTTTGCTCTGTTCATCTTTCCCTCGATCCTGTCTAATCTCCCAGTCCCTGCCGCTGAAAAACATCCCCACAGCATGACTCTGCCACCAACATGCTTCACCGTAGGGATGGTGCCAGGTTTCCTCCAGATGTGATGCTTGGCATTCAGGCCAAAGAGTTCAATCTTGGTTTCTTCAGGCCAGAGAATATTTTTATCATGGTCTGAGAGTCCTTTAGGTGCCTTTTGGAAAACTCCAAGTGTGCTGTCATGTGCCTTTTACTGAGGAGTGGCTTCCGTCTTGCCACTCTAGCATAAAGGCCTGATTGGTGGAGTGCTGCAGAGATGGTTGTCCTTCTGGAAGGTTCTCCCATCTCCACAGAGGAACTCTGGAGCTCTGTCAGAGTGACCATCGGGTTCTTGGTCACCTTCCTGACCAAGGCTCTTCTCCCCCGATTGCTCAGTTTGGCCGGGTGGCTAGCTCTAGGAAGAGTCTTGGTGGTTCCAAACTTCTTCCATTTAAGAATGATGGAGGCCACTGTGTTCTTAGGGACATTCAATGCTGCAGAAATGTTTTGGTACCCTTCCCCAGATCTGTGCCTTGACACAATCCTGTCTCGGAGCTCTACAGACAATTCCTTCGAACTCATGGCTTGGTTTTTGCTCTGACATGCACTGTCAACTGTGGGACCTTATATAGACCGGTGTGTGCCTTTCCAAATCATGTCCAATCAATTGAATTTACCACAGGTGGACTCCAATCAAGTTGTAGAAACATCTTGAGGATGATCAATGGAAACAGGATGCACCTGAGCTCAATTTCGAGTCTCATATCAAAGGGTCTGAATACTTATGTAAATAAGGTATTTCAGTTGTTTATATTTGTATTTTTGCAAAACTTTCTTAAAACCTGTTTTTGCTTTGTCATTATGGGGTATTGTGTGTAGATTGATGAGAAATATTTTTAATTTAATACATTTTAGAATAAGGCTGTAACGTAACAGAATGTGGAAAAAGTCAAGGGGTCTGAATACTTTCCGAATGCACTGTACTTTAGGCCTACATTTACGGAAATCACTCCAGATTCAAGTCGAACTTTGATGTTTTTGCAGGTCCCCAGGACTTCGGGAGACGCTGTCAAAACCTTCCACTAGGAAAATACAAAACAAAACAAGTGCCTGAAGCAATTTGAACCCGAAGTCTATGGAGCAGGAGCGCGCTGTCCAAAGTAAGTTAACAAGGCGAGTCTTAATTACTGACTAAACTTAACCCTCTAGTTATTTTTCTGTTTTAACGATGTCCCAAAACCTTAATCCTTGTTTTAACCAATTGGAATTAATGCCTGAATTGTTAACTAATCGGAATGAATGCCTGAAGTTAACCCTAGAGTTGTTTCTGTATCTCAAACGTTAACCCTTAACTTAACCCAGTGAGAATCAATGCCTTAGTTTAACCATAGAGTTGTTACTGTTTGTCTAATATGCCTAAAACGTTTGGAGCTCATGCGAAAGCTGTGTGCCTAAATACAGGACTTTGCCACTAGGTGCAATGGTGAGCGCTATTACCATAAGTAGGCTTTGGTTTTGCTAGGGCGTTGTGGGTGTAATCCGCAAGCTCCAAGGGTCGTGTTTTCAATCCCAGTGATAGGCACTAGTTTTTGCAACTTCTGAATGTGATGTTTCATCCCAAATTTGAAGATTAGAGCGACTTCGAAATTTGACATTTGGAGAAACCTGGAAAAACTTATTTTTATCCTGCAGTGAGACTGTGAGAGCTTGTTGACATTTAAAACTAGGATAAATCAATGAAATAGTATGGTGACCTGGACAGAATTTTGAGTTGATTCAATTGTGACAAATACAACAAAAAACAGTTAGATTCCAGTCCATATTTCTCCGTTTACAGTGTTATAATCATGTCTGATTTTTCAAGCTTTTAAATAGCATTTCTGGTTTGAACAGGAATACTGGGATGGTAACGTGATGGTTGTGTAGATTTTCGGGAAAATATTCAACCCTACATGGTCCTATGTTTGTTTTTCTGTTTTTGTGCTACAGATGAATTGCCCTTCAGGGGCAATAAATATTTATTGAATTGAATAGAGAGATAGTGTCACGACTTCGGCCGAGGTTGCCCCCTCCTTGTTCGGGCAGGCTTCGGCGTTCGTCGTCACCGGCTTACTAACCACTGCCGCCCCAATCATCATCACAATTGTCTCGTCTTGTCAATCACACACACCTGGTTCCTATCCCCTAATTAGTCTTTGCATAAGTGTTCCCTCTGCCCCTTGTCCTTGTGGGTGATTGTTAATTGTGAGAGTAATGTAGCTCGGTGGAGCTACTCATAACATTGTGTTGCCAGGGTAGATTTCCCCCCTGTGCCTATGTATTATTGGATTCCGTTACAGTGTAATTGCCAGGGATGTTTGTTTCCCCTGTGCCTGTTTCGTTGATCGCTATTGGAGCGCATTTGTGTGTCAACGAAGGAATGAACTCTGTATTCAGTGATTACCCTCCTGCGCCTGACTCCTTTCACCACACTCACCACAGAATCACCTACCCGCTATGGAGTCAGCGGGAGAAGAGCGCATGCCTGGAGTCATGGCATGGGTCCAGGAACATTCCACGATGCTGGCCAGCTTGGGGGAAGCGATAGATCGGGTTCTTCAGGTCGTCCAACGCCTGGAGAGGAGAGGACCCGATCTGTCGAGACCAGCTGGCCAACCGGATCCAGCCATCTACACCCCAGCACCCGGCGGGATCCAGATATCCCGACCACGGGCGTTTGATGGGACGGTGGCGCTGTGCCAGGGATTCCTCCTCCAATTGGAGCTTTACTTCACCAGCATCAGACAGGCGCCATCGGAGTGGGAGAAGGTGTCCGTCCTCGTTTCCTGCCTCTGTGGGAAAGCCCTGGAGTGGGCCAACGCGGTGTGGAACGAGGGAGGATCCGTGTTGGAGGACTACAGGGAGTTCGCTCGCCTCTTTCGGGCGGTCTTCGATCACCCGCCCGAGGGTCGAGAGGCGGGTGAGCGGCTGGTCCACCTGAGGCAGGGGACGAGGACTGCGCAAGACTTCGCGTTGGAGTTTTGGACGCTGGCAGCGGGGTCCGGGTGGAACGAGCGGGCCCTAATCAACCATTTCCGGTGCCATCTGCGGGAGGACGTCCGACGGGAGCTAGCCTGCCATTCGTTTGGACAACCTGCTGGCAGCCAGAGGACGTTCTGGTAGGGGTCTGCCCGTTCCCACCCCGGACGACTCGGATCCCAAGCCGATTAAGCTGGGTGGAGCCGCCGGCCGAGAGAGCGGAGGATGACAGTGACAGTGCCACTCTGGTGGCACGAAGGGACAGTACACCACACGTCGTAGTCAACGCTCTTATGGGTCTGGAGGTGGCAGGCAGGGCACTCTCGCATCACCCCAGGTATCGAACACCCACACTCGTTCAGAGCCCTCTGCTGCGCACTGTACCCTACCTATCTACTTTCCCGATCACATGGCGCTAGTCGATTCAGGCGCAGCTGGGAACTTTATGGACAGGGCATTCTCACGCCGTCAAGGCATTTCATTAGTTCCCCAATCCATTCCACACCCCATCAGAGCACTTGATAGTTGACCATTAGGGTCCGGGTTTGTTAAGGAAGTTACTGTACCAGTCATCATAATCACCCAGGAGACTCATTGTGAGCAGGTTACTTTTCTATTATTGAGTCTCCTGCTTTCCTTGTGGTATTAGGTATCCCTTGGCTAGCACTCCACAACCCCACCCTCTCATGGCCGCAGAGGTTTCTCACGGGGTGGTCGCGAGAGTATCAGGGTAGGTGTCTAGGTGTTTCCGTTGGTGCAACCACGGTGGACAGTCCAGATGGTACCTCCACCGTGCGCATTCCCCCCGAATACTTCGATCTGGCACACGCATTTTCTAAGACGCAGGCGACAAAATTACCACCTCATCGGGCGGGGGATTGCACGATAAACCTTCGGGTAGATGCTGTACCTCCCAGGAGTCATGTGTACCCCCTGTCGCAGGCTGAAACGGAGGCTATGGAAACATACGTCACCGAGTCCCTGGGCCAGGGGTATATACGTCCCTCCACTTCACCCGCCTCCTCGAGTTTCTTCTTTGTGAAGAAGAAAGACGGCGGTCTGCGCCCTTGCATTGATTATCGATCACTGAACAAGGAGACGGTAAGATTTAGTTATCCTCTCCCCCTCACTCCTTCAGTGATTGAGTCAATGCATGGGGCGCGCTTCTTCACCAAATTAAATCTCAGGAGTGCATACAACCTGGTGCGTGTTCGGGAGGGGGTTGAGTGGAAGACAGCATTCAGCACAACCATGGGGCATTATGAATACCCGGTGATGCCCTACGGTTTGATGAATGCTCCATCCGTCTTCCAGTCCTTTGTGAACAAGGTGTTTCGGGACATGCTTGGTCATGGTGTGGTGGTCTAAATCGATGACATCCTGGTGTATTCCGCTATGCGCGCTGAGCATGTGTCCCTGGTTCGCAAAGTGCTGGCCCAACTGTTGAAAAATGACAGTTTTGCCAAGGCTGAGAAGTGTATGTTTTTCCAGCAGTCCGTCTCCTTCCTTGGATACCGCATTACCACCTCAGGTGTGGAGATGGAGGGAGATCGCATTTCAGCCGTGTGTAATTGAAAGACTCCAACCACGGTTAAGGAGGTGCAGCGCTTCCTTGGCTTCGCCACCTACTATCAGAGGTTTATCCGGGGCTTTGGCAAGGTCGCAGCTCCCATTACATCCCTGTTGAAGGGTGGGCCATCCCGGATCCGCTGGTCTGCTGAGGCTGACCTGGCCTTCAGGAGACTGCGGGGACTGTTCACCTCAGCCCCGGTACTGGCCCACCCGATCCATCACAACTGTTCGTAGTGGAGGTGGATGCGTCCGAGGTAGGGATCGGTGCTGTCCTATCTCAACGCTTGGTCACGCCACCCAAGCTCCGCCCCTGTGCTTTCTTCTCTAAGAAGCTCAGCCCGGCGGAGCAGAACTACGACGTTGGTGATCGGGAGCTGTTGGCTGTTGTCCGAGCTTTGACCGTGTGAAGGCATTGGCTCGAAGGGGCGAAACACCCTTTCCTCGTCTGGACGGACCACCGTAACCTGGAGTACATCCGGGCAGCGAGGAGGCTGAATCCTCGCCAGGCCAGGTGGGCCCTATTCTTCACCCGGTTTGATTTTACACTGTCATACATTCCGGGTACGAAGAACGTGAAGGCAGACGCACTGTCCTGGCTGTATGACACAGAGGAGAGGCCCAGAGACAACACCCCCATACTCCCAGCCTCCTTTTGTGGCGCCGGTAGTATGGGCGATGGACGTGGATATAGAGCAGGCATTACGCACAGATCCATCTCCACCTCAGTGTCCAGCTGGGCTGCGGTACGTGCCTGCTCTTATCCGTGATCGTCTGATCTACTGGGCACACACGTCACCCTCCTCTGGTTACCCAGATATCGGTCGGACAGTGCGCTGCCTGACCGGAAAGTACTGGTGGCCTACCTTGGCTAAGGACGTGAGGGTGTACATCTCCTCCTGCTCGGTGTGCGCCCAGAGAGTAAGGCACCTATGCACCTCCCAGCGGCTAAGTTAAAACCTTTACCAGTTCCACAACGACCATGGTCTCACCTAAGTGTTGATTTTTTGACTGATCTTCCCCTCTCCCATGGTAACACTACCATCCTGGTCGTTGTGGACCGCTGTTCCAAGTCCTTCTGCCTCCTTCCTCTGCCCGGTCTCCCCACGGCCCTGCAAACTGCGGAGGCCCTGTTTACTCACATCTTCCGGCACTACGGGGTACCAGAGGATATAGTGTCCGACCGAGGTCCCCAGTTCACGTCCAAGGTCTGGAAGGCGTTCATGGAACGTCTGGAATGCTGCCCACGTTCACCTCCAGCGCGCCGTGCGTCGTCAGAAGGCCAACGCTGACCGCCACCGCAGTAAGGCCCCGGGTCTGGGTCTCGACCCGGAATCTGCCCCTCCGCCTGCCCTGCCGGAAGCTGAGCCCGGAAGCTGTGTACGACGGAATAAACTCTGTATTCGGTGATTTACCCTCCTGCGCCTGACTCCTTCTATCACACTCATCACAGCTCAATGAGTTTCTCTGTGTGTGTGTGTGTGTGTGTGTGTGTATGTGTATGTGTGTGTGTGTGTGTGTTTGAGACCACCTCTTTGTTAATCAGAATTTCTGCAGACAGATACAGAATATTAATCACCTCTACCTCACAATCTAGCCCTCAGCTGTTACACTACAAATCTGTGTGTGTGTAAGAGTGTGAGTGTGAGTGTGTGTGTTTGTGTGTGCATGCACGTGTGTGTGTAGCTATGTATTATCTCAGTGTTAAAAGCTCATTCCCAGGTGACTACACTGATCCTGTGTAGTCTATGAGAGGACAACTCTGCAATCTCTCATGGTACTCACACCCACCCTCTATCTCTCTCTCCTCTTCCCTGTCTCTTCACCCCTCTCTCCTCACCCCCCTTTCTCTTTTGTTGTGTCG
>NC_059217.1:32018705-32056205 GCF_020615455.1 Coregonus clupeaformis | reverse complement strand
AGGAGAAGGGGGAGGGAAGGAGGGGGAGAGGAAGGAAAAGAGATGTAAGGTGTGGGACCGGAGGGATGGGGAGTGTGTTCTCTGTGTGTGTGTGTGTTCCCTGTGTGTGTGTGTGTGTGTGTAGTGGTGAGACGATTTGGCTTTCCAATTTGAAGTGTTTTGCCCCTAGTGGACGGTTTTGTTGGCGTATCCCGACGTCCTGGGAACCTGCAAAAACGTCAAGTTTCGACATGAATCTGGAGTGATCTCTCAGTTATTCCTACGGCAGCTCTATAAAAGACAGATGTAAGCAATCCCTCCTCCCCGCTTAATATTTTCTATCTATTTTTCCCTCTTGTTTATCTCACTCTCTTCCTCTCTGTCTCTCTCCTTCCATCCCTCTCTGATGAGCAAACTTTTGTTCAGAAACAATTGTTCATTGCATGGCTGTCATATGTTTTGGAGCCAGGGTGGAGTGAGATGATTCTAGATGTAGAAATCCCCAAGGACGTCTTTTCTCCTTCCCCCTTCTTCTCTCCTCTCTCTCTTCTTCTTCTCTCCTCTCTCTTCTTCTTCTCTCCTCTCTTCTTCTTCTCTCCTCTCTCTCTTCTTCTTCTCTCCTCTCTCTCTTCTTCTTCTCTCCTCTCTCTTCTTCTTCTCTCCTCTCTCTCTCTTCTTCTTCTCTCCTCTCTCTCTCTTCTTCTTCTCTCCTCTCTCTCTTCTTCTTCTGTCCTCTCTCTCTTCTTCTTCTCTCCTCTCTCTCTTCTTCTCTCCTCTCTCTTCTTCTCTCATCTCTCTCTTCTTCTTCTCTCCTCTCTCTCTTCTTCTTCTCTCCTCTCTCTCTTCTTCTTCTCTCCTATTTCTCTTCTTCTTCTCTCCCATCCTGCCTTCTCATCCCAAGGCTGCTGGGCTTATTAGGGGGTGATTAGTGTGTGTGTGTGTGTGTGTGTGTGTGTGTGTCTGAGGCAGTGGTGGATTAGAGGGGTGTAAGTGTTGGGTTTTAAAGCCACAGCCTGCCTGTTATCATCCGAGCGGACACACACACACACACACACACACACACACACACACACACACACACACACACACACACACACACACACACACACCAGAGATGGACTGTAATCTACCAGTCCCCTGGGCGGATCAGCTAAACTATTACACGCTTAGGATTGTTTACAGTTCAACAGAGATGTGTGTGTGTGTGTGTGTGTGTGTGTGTGTGTGTGTGTGTGTGTGTGTGTGTGTGTGTGTGTGTGTGTGTGTGTGTGTGTGTGTGTGTGTGTGTGTGGTTGGGGTTGATAAAGGTGGGCTAGATCCCGACATACTCCCTAGAAAGAGAAATCCAATATCCTCAGCTGGATGAATTACTGTAAACACACACACACACACACACACACAACAGAGGTGGACTGTAATCTACCCAGGCAGGTCACCCATGATACAAGTCAGTATTTGGGAGATGACGTGGAAACCGGCTAGTAGGGCCAACAGTGAGCACTGTTACCTTCAAGTAGGTTTCCATGTTGTGGACTGGGATGGCGGATGGATGTAAGCATCTGCCTCTGGTTCCGAAGGTTGCGTGTTCAAATCCAGTGATAGAAAGTTGTTTTGGTTTTAAGCCTATCCTAAACCTTAACCCTTACCTTAACCATTCAGAATTAATGCCTAAACTTAATCCTAACCATAACAATTCAGAGTTAATGCCTAAACTTAATCTTTAACACTTAGAAATTTGACGTTTGGAACAACTTCTAAATTTGATGTTTGAGAAACATGGATTAACATCTAATTCTGACGTGAGACTGTGAGAGTTTGTAGATCTACGTGTCCCCTAGGCGTGTCAGCTAACCTATTGAACGTTTAGGACGTCGGAACTTCTACAGACGTGTAAGCTGGTGCATTGGTACATTTTGGGAGGCAACCCATCTGTCTAGAGAGACTATCTCTGGTTGAATCCTCTTATCCATTCTCAGCAGGTTAAGCTTGAGCCAATGTTCTATCATAGAGCTACTTCGAGTAGATTGTGTTATAGTCTGTCTGTTCTATTGTTTCTTATACACATTTAACATTATGACAATGGCTGGGGTGGCAAAGCAATCTGCAGCTTGTGTGTGTGAATCGTTAGGACAATGCGTGGTTATAATCTCTTTCTCTGGGATGATAGCATGATGGTGCCACCAGCTCCTGCCAGGCCCACAGGCCCAGAGTGAAGCCTGGGGAGCGGGTTAGGAGCCTCCCAAGCCAGGCCTCAGGGGAAAGGGCTTGGACTGGCTCCAGATCTGCCCGTGTGGAGGACTGAGGGAGCTGGAGCAGCACTGGTCTGTTTCTGGGTCTGTAGCCACTCAATATGCTACGGAGACAGGGGGAGTGGGAATACCTCACTCTCTGTCTTTTTGTCTGTCTGTCTGTACATATTATGTGTATAGTTATTCCTAGACTAAAGTATGTTTTTTCTCACACTCATGTGTCCATACATCAATCTCCTTCTCTATTTCTCCTACTTATACCTTTACATCAGAGAGAGGAAGAAACTGTTTGTTTCCGTATGTGTGTGTTTGCTTGTATTTTCACATGTTATGAGTGTGTCTGTCTGTGTGTGCAACTGCTTGACTGTTCTGGGCTGCACATAAATCATCATTACAGACAGCAGGTGTGTGCGTATGTGTTTGTGTGTGTGTGTGTGCTGCTGAACAGGATATGCTGTGTTCTAGGTTTCCAGGCCCTTCTGTCCAACCCTCCTACACACACACACGCACGCACACACACACACACACACACACACACACACACACACACACACACACACACACACACACACACACACACACACACACACACACACACACACACACACACACACACACACACACACACACACACACACACACACTGTAGTGTCCCTGGGTGTGTGACCTTGTACCGTAAGAGCAGGGGCGTTTAGTCAGTACTGCTCTCTACTGTATTAGTGACAGACACCATTTTGTTAGCATCACTGGCTGTATCTCTCTACTGTCACTATGTTGTTAGGTTGCTTTTGAAATGTTTCTTTCTCTCTTTCTACTATATTCATGCTTTTGATTTCTGCCTCTCTTTCTCTCCTTTACTGCCTTTGTCTCCCCTCTGTGTGTATATACGTGTGTGTACGTGTGTACGTGTGTGCCAGTGCCAGTGTGTGCCAGTGTGTCTATATTCTGGGAGGAGGCGTGACAAAGCCTCTCTTTCATCGTCTTCCAACAGTTAGCTCCAGAGTCCCCTGTCCTCTGCATGCCCCTGCCCGAGTGTGTGTGTGTGCATGTGTGTGCATGCGTGTGTGTGTTGACGTGCTGGGCAGAGGGAGTTCAATGGTATTAATGTGTGTGTGGAGGCAGTGGTGTGAGCTGAGACAATCTGCCCCACACTGAGACTGTCGGATCTACACTGAGTGTACAAAACATTAGGAAGACCTTCCTAATATTGAGTTGCACCCCCTTTTGCCCTCAGAACAGCCTCAATTCGTTGGGGCATGGACTCTACAACGTGTCGAAAGCGTTCCACAGGGATGCTGGCCCATGTTGACTCCAATGCTTCCCACAGTTGTGTCAAGTTGGCTGGATGTCCTTTGGTTGGTGGACCATTCTTGATACACACGGGAAACTGTTGAGTGTGAAAAACCCAGCAGCGTTGCAGTTCTAGATACACTTAAACCGGTGCACCTGTCACCTACTACCATACCCCATTGGGCACTTAAATCTTTTGTCTTGCCCATTCACCCTCTGATTGGCAGACATACACAATCCATGTCCCAATTGTCTCAATTCTTAAAAATCCTTCTTTAACCTGTCTCCTCCCCTTCATGTACACTGATTGAAGTGGATTTAACAAGTGACATCAATTAGGGATCATAGCTTTCACCTGGATGCACCTGGTCAGTCTGTTACCTGATCAGTTTACAGTATGTCATGTTTTGCTGGCTAGAGGACTGATACACACTCAGAACTGACAGACTCACTGACACCTGGACACTGCCGGAACCATTGACAAAAGAGAAGGATGAGAGAGTGTAAAGAAAATATTGAATACTTGGAATTCTTGACTCTGTTAGGAAATTCCTTTGTGTCTGGCAGGCTCACAGGACACTGATGCATCTTACAGATAGAGGGAAGAGGAGAGGATGAGACCTCCCTCTCCTTCCCTTCATCCTCTTTCTCTCTCTTTTGTCTGAGTCTGGAGTCAGGAAGGCTAATTTCCTCCTTCTATCACTCCCTCCATCCCTCCCCTTTCTCAAGTGTTTTGTTCAGTCCTAGGCCTGAGGCTCACTCCTCACACATCCCTCTGTCTCTCCTTCTGACAGATTCTCTCTCTCTCTCTGTGTGTGTGTGTGTTTGTGTGTGTCTGTGCGCATGTTTCCGTGTGTGTCTGTTTGAGTGTGTGTGTGCTGTAGATGGACAGCCAGAGTCACAGGGAGTGATAGGGGCCGGCTGGGGACTAAACCAGTGCTGACTCACTTCTCTGAGAGGGATCCAGACAGGGACACACACAGCTGCGTCTCAAATGGCACCCAATTCCCTATGTAGTGCATTACTTTTGTTCAAAAGGAGTGCACTATGCAGGGAATAGGCTTCCATTTGGGGTGCACACAATCTTTTCAACCTCTTTTTCCTTCTCTCTCACTCTAACCTCTCTTTTCCAGTAACACTAATCTAATTTATACAGTGTTTGGGCTTCTGAAGGGAGTATGTTAGTATTAAGTAAGGGATGATAGTCAAACAGCTTTGTAGTAAACCCTAGTTCCATTTACATGAAAAGGCTCTATCCATAACAGACACTTATCCTGCTGTCTTTGGGATAAACTGCTCCCTATGACAGTTATAGGATTAAAACAACAACGCACGCGTACCCTCTCTTTATCTCTCTCTCTCCCTCTCTCACTCCATCTCTCTCTCCCTCCGTCCATCTTCAGCAGGGAGGCTCTAACCAGATGAATAGTCCTCCTACAGCTCTATTCATATTGTAACACAAGGAGGAGAGAACATTAGGTGTGGCACACTCAGCCAGGGCAAGTGTGTGTGAATGTGTGTATTCATACATAGACCAAAATCCCAATCCCACCCAATTTACCTGCCTGCATTTTTATACCAGCTTTTTGGTGTATCTGAAAGGGTTATGGGGTAAAAAACATTGAAAAATAAAAGCCACCTAAAGACCTAGTCATGATGCCTGCATTTTCACAGACCCTGTAACCAAAATACAGGTATCGGGTCTGTGTGAATGGTTCTCTACTTTTTTCAGGTAAATTCATTAACACTTCCATTGTTTAACACCTCTCTAAGGGCTGGCCTGCTCATTGGGCAGGATTAGGTGGCTGCCTATGGTGGAAGATTGATGAGGCCAGTATTTTCTGAGCTAATCTGACCAAGACACACAGCCAACAGAACATAAATCCTCACATAATTCTGCCCAAAAACAATGACAATTTCTCTCAACCAGTGGCATGTGAGCTTTTTAGGTGAGCGCTGATGCCGCCCTGTGATAAGCAGTGCCCACCTTGTGGAGAAACACAACGCTCCATCCAACGTTCCTTCCAAAAAATGATCTAACATAAATCATGTAGCAGATATAGCCTATGGTAAAAGGAGTATGTGGCCTTTTCTGTAGCCTACAGGCTGGAGATAAAATATACGACAATGTAGTGAGACGGACACATCATGCAGGTTTCTCCGATCAAATAGCCTAATCTAAATGGCGCCCAATCCCCCCAAAAATGTGCTGACATGTTAACAAACAACATATCCTAAAAACAACACATGTCAAAGTAAAATGGACAATATGGAATGGACAATCAGGCTACTCACAACTGCTGTCCAGGAGTTTCACCCCGTGGGCTAAATTGTCATGATCAGTGGTTTCAAGTTTGTATCCGTCCATTTTTGACAATCACAGCAAAAAAGAAAAGACTTCTGCATTTCCCGCTGTGTAAACATATTTATTCTCATTACAAATAAGCTCAGGATAAATCCTGATCAAGTTGGGAAGCTGATACTCAGAGCTTAAACAGACAAATTGATTAGTCACATGAATTAGGACTAATAAAGCCAACGCAACTGCCTGTTTTACAAATGGTGGGCGTACCACATGGATGGGCATTCATATAATTCCATTGCGGCCGACACGATAGACTACACCCCAGTAAGCACGGACTGACGCCAACGTCTTTTTTGGTCCTGTCCAAACCGGCCATTTTTTGTGGTGTTTTACAAATGGTAGACGATGGACTACACATAGATGGGCATTCATAAAATACAATTTCAGTGCAGTCCAGACCGACCTTGATTTCCACATCCACATCCACGGACATTGGCTTTGGTCCTGTCCGGATCAAATCTGAACCAATCATAGACATCTGATTTCAACGTCTGGAAAATACGTATTTTCAACGTCTGGAAAATACGTATTTTCAACATCCAGAAAATACGTATTATCAACTTTCATTCAGAACCGAAAATAAACCTGGTTTCAACCTCGGGAAAATACATATTTTTCAACATCCGAAAAAACCTGCCATTTAAACGTCTGGAAAATATGCATTTTCACCTTTCATTCAGAACCTAAATTGAACCTAATTTCAACGTCTGGAAAATACGTATTTTCAACTTTAATTCAGAATCAAAAATTAACCTGATTTCAACGTCGGGAAAAAACAGATTTTCCATTGTCCGGAAAAAATGCCTTTTCAACGTCGGGAAAATCCATATTTTAAAAGCCTGGAAAATATTCATTTTCAGCTTTCATTCAGAACCTAAATTCAACCTAATTTCAACATCTGGAAAATACGTATAAAAAAATAGAAAAATATATTTTGGGACTATTGTAGTTTTGCGGGGCAGCAATTTTTTTGTGTCACCTAGGGCGCCAGGACTGGGCCTATATGTGTGTGTGGTGTGTGTGAAGAGAAGAGAAGAGACAGAAAAGAAGAGAAGAGAGAGGGAGACAAAGAAGGACATAGTAAGAGTGATGGGGGAAGATGGTGGGAGAGAAGAAGAGATAGAGGGAGTGACACAACAAGCAGAATTAGACATTTATCCACATTTCTTCAAACGTCAAATCTCTAAGTGTTTTTGACACCCTGGGTTGACTCCTCCTGCTCAGTATCATTCCGTTTCTCCAAATGTCAAATTTTAAAGTTGCTCCAAATGACATTTTGTGGCCGGTTTTGAAGGCATTTCCTGATGTCCTCAGGACATGGATAGACGTCCAATTTCGAAGTCACTCTTGAGCGATCTGCCTGTGTGACAACCAAGAAAGAAAGCACAACAGTGCAACAGAGGGAGAGGGAGCAGGAGAGAAAAGTTGAAGCTCAGAGTGAGAGAGGGAGAGAGAAAATGGGAGTGAAAGTGAAAAAACAGAAGAGCGAGAGGGAGAGGTAGAAAATCCTGTTCCCCCTTTGTGTGTGTGTGTGTTTGTGTGTGTGTCTGGGCTGGGCGGGGCCTTGCCCTTGTGGTGATAAACCCTTTCTGAGTGGGACCTCACTCTCTCTCAGGACGTGTCTAGACTTGACTGTTCATGCAGCTTGCCAGTATTCTACAAATGGTGAAATAGGCCAAATATGATAATAACGCAACAACTGATGGCCATAGCTAACTACTGTAGCTATCTAGCCAGCTACCTCTGTAGCTAGCCAACAATATAGCAAGCAACGCTAAAGGGATTGGAAACGGGTTAGCATAACGCTAGCCCCAAAATAATAATTTTTCTAAATATTAGCTAGCTAGCTGGATACCATTTATGAGGCCAGCAAACGTGTTCCTCACATGCTAGGAACGTATTTCCTCCAACGTTATAACGAAAAGGTCCCATGTGTCTCAGTTGGTCGAGCATGGCGCTTGCAATGCCAGGGTTGTGGGTTTGATTGCCATGGGGGAACAGTACAAAAATCTATACACTCACTACTGTAAGTCGCTCTGAATAAGAGTGTTTACAAATGTAAAAAGGTGTTTCTCGGTCCCAAAACACACATTTTCTGGAGACTTGTGGGAGGAGTGCTGATGACGTCGCCCACTGTATGCGCTTTCGGTAGCCTGATTGGGTCCAAACTGAGGAGAAATCCACACACAATGCACCCCTGACCACCTCCTGAAGTTGTCAGCCAGATGTGAACACAATCAGACCACAAAGCGACTTTGTGTGTCTAGACCGAGCTTTTCAATGCGTTCTTATTCTGATAGCTCACGCATGCACGCACCCACCCACGCATCCACGCACACTGCCGCCAGTCCACTATGAATTATTGATTGTTGAGAATAATTGATTGGTTCACCTTCAGGCCCATCAGACTATAGCTGACTACACCATCTCATACCTTCCTCAAGCTCTCCTTCCTCCTGTTTTAGAAGTATTCAGACCCCTTCCCCTTTTCCACATTTTGTTACATTACAGCCTTATTTTAAAATTGATGAAATAAAAAAAATTTCCCTCATCAATCTACACACAATACCCCATAATGACAAAGCGAAAACAGGTTTTTAGAAATTTTAGCAAATTTAAAAAATAATAATAACAGAAATACCTTATTTACATAAGTATTCAGACCCTTTGCTATGAGACTCGAAATTGAGTTCAGGTGCATCCTGTTTCCATTGATCATCCTTGAGATGTTTCTACATCTTGATTGGAGTCCACCTGTGGTAAATTCAATTGATTGGACATGATTTGGAAAGGCACACACCTGTCTATATAAGGTCCCACAGTTGACAGTGCATGTCAGAGCAAAAACCAAGCCATGAGGTCGAAAGAATGGTCCGTAGAGCTCCGAGACAGCATTGTGTCGAGGCACAGATCTGGGGAAGGGTACAAAAACATTTCTGCAGCATTGAAGGTCCCCAAGAACACAGTGGCCCCCATCATTCTTAAATGGAAGAGGTTTGGAACCACCAAGACTCTTCCTAGAGCTGGCCGCCCGGCCAAACATAGCAATTGGGGGAGAACGGCCTTGGTCAGGGAGGTGACCAAGAACCCGATGGTCACTCTGACAGAGCTCCAAAGTTCCTCTGTGGATATGGGAGAACCTTCCTGAAGGACAACCATCTCTGCAGCACTCCACCAATCAGGTCTTTATGGTAGAGTGGCCAGACGGAAGCCACTCCTCAGTAAAAGGCACATGACAGCCTGCTTGGAGTTTGCCAAAAGACACCTAAACAAGATTCTCTGGTCTGATAAAACCAAGATTGAACTCTTTGGCCTGAATGCCATGCGCCACGTCTAGAGGAAACCTGGCACCATCCCTACAGTGAAGCATGGTGGTGGCAGCATCATGCTGTGGGGATGCTTTTCAATGGAAGGGACTGGGAGACTAGTCAGGCTTGAGGGAAAGATGAACAGAGCAAAGTACAGAGAGATCCTTGATGAAAACCTGCTCCAGAGTGCTCAGGACCTCAGACTGGGGCGAAGGTTCACATTCCAACAGGACAACGACCCTAAGCACACAGCCAAGACAACGCAGGAGTGGCTTCGTGACAAGTCTCTGAATGTCTTTTTGTGGCCCAGCCAGAGCCCGGACATGAACCTGATCTAACATCTGTGTAGAGACCTGAAAATAGCTGTGCAGCGACGCTCCCCATCCAACCTGACAGAGCTTGAGAGGATCTGCAGAGAAGAAAGTGAGACATTTCCCAAATACAGGTGTGCCAAGCTTGTAGCGTCATACCCAAGAAGACTCGAGGCTGTAATCGCTGCTGAATACTTATGTAAATGTAATATTTTTGCAAAGAAAATCTAAAAACCTGTTTTTGCTTTGTCATTATATTATTTTAGAATAAGGCTGTAACGTAACAAAATGTGGAAAAAGTCAAGGGGTCTGAATACTTTCCAAATGCACTGTACACCTCCTCATACATCCCTCCATCTTTCTCTCCAGCTAGCACATTTGGTCCCTTGGATTGTTGTGGGAATGTATATTTTGGTTTTCACATACGTTTCCTGACTGGTAAAACTGAACGTTTTTTAAAACATTCTGAGAACAGAAGTGAACATTTCGCCTGTTCTGGGAGCGTTTATTTTTAGGTTGCAGGGAGGTTCTGGGAACGTTTTACTCTGGTCCCTTGACAGTTTTTTATTAACGCTCTGAGAATGGAAATTGTAGGTTATTTTGAGGTTTTATAATAACTTCCTTAAAACTTTCACTAAATGTTTAAATCAAGCATTCGCCGAATACAACAGGTGTAGACCTTACATTGAAATGCCTAGCCAACACAATGCAAATAGTTCAGGTAGCCATTTGGGGGTAGAAGCTGTTAAGAAGCCTTTTTGGACCTAGACTTGACGCTGCGGTACCGCTTGCCGTGCGGTAGCAGAGAGAACAGTCTATGACTAGGGTGGCTGGAGTCTTTGACAATTTTTAGGGCCTTCCTCTGACACCGCCTTGTATAGAGGTCCTGGATGGCAGGAAGCTTGGCCCCAGTGATGTACTGGGCCGTACGCACTACCCTCTGTAGTGCTTTGCGGTCGGAAGCCAAGCAGTTGCCATAACAGGCAGTGATGCAACCAGTCAGTATGCTCTCGATGGTGCAGCTGTATAACTTTTTGAGGATCTGAGGACCCATGCCAAATCTTTTCAGTCTCCTGAGGGGGAATAGGCTTTGTCGTGCCGTCTTCACAACTGTGTTGGTGTGTTTGGACCATGATAGGTTGTTGGTGATGTGGACACCAAGGAACTTGAAGCTCTCAACCTGCTCCACTACAGCCCTGTCGATGAGAATGGGGGCGTGCTCGGTCCTCTTCTTTTTCCTGTAGTCCACAATCATCTCCTTTGTCTTGATCACGTTGAGGGAGATGTTGTTATCCTGGCACCACACAGCCAGGTCTCTGACCTCCTCCCTATAGACTGTCTCATCACTGTCGGTGATCAGGCCTACCACTGTTGTGTCGTCGGCAAACTTAATGATGGTGTTGGA
Organism: Coregonus clupeaformis; assembly: GCF_020615455.1. NCBI lineage: Eukaryota > Metazoa > Chordata > Actinopteri > Salmoniformes > Salmonidae > Coregonus > Coregonus clupeaformis. The sequence continues at coordinate 32,045,298 of NC_059217.1, read as the reverse complement.
GTCGTGCCTGGCCATGAAGTCATGGTTGAACATTGAGCACAGGAGGGGACTGGGCACGCACCCCTGAGGGGCCCCTGTGTTGAGGATCAGCGTGGCAGATGTGTTGTTACCTACCCTTACCACCTGGGGGCGGCCCGTCAGGAAGTACAGGATCCAGTTGCAGAGGGAGGTGTTTAGTCCCAGGGTCCTTAGCTTAGTGATGAGCTTTGAGTGCACTGTGGTGTTGAACGCTGAGCTGTAGTCAATGAATAGCATTCTCACGTAGGTGTTCCTCTTGTCCAGGTGGGAAAGGGCAGTGTGGAGTGCAATATAGATTGCATCATCTGTGGATCTGTTGGGGCGGTATGCAAATTAATCAATGGCTTCTGGTTGGGGTATGTACGTACAGTCACTGTGGGGACGATGTCATCGATGCACTTATTGATGAAGCCACACTGATGTGGTGTACTCCTCAATGCCATTGGAAGAATCCCGGCACATATTCCAGTCTGTGCTAGCAAAACAGTCCTGTAGCTTAGCATCTGCGTCATCTGACCACGTCTTTATTGACCGATTCACTGGTGCTTCCTGCTTTCGTTTTTGCTTGTAAGCAGGAATCAGGAGGATAGAGCTATGGTCAGATTTGCCAAATGGAGGGCGTGGGAGAGCTTTGTACGTGTCTCTGTGTGTGGAGTAAAGGTGGTCTAGAGTTTTTTTTCCTCTGGTTGCACATTTAACATGCTTGTATAAATTGGGTAAAATGGATTTAAGCTTCCCTGCATTAAAGTCCCCGGCCACTAGGAGCGCCATCTCTGGATGAGCGTTTTCCTGTTTGCTTATGGCCTTATACAGCTCATTGAGTGCAGTCTTAGTGCCAGTATCGGTTTGTGGTGGTAAATAGACAGCTACGAAAAATATAGATGAAAACTCTCTTTGTAAATAGTGTGGTCTACAGCTTATCATGAGATACTCTACCTCAGGCGAGCAAAACCTTGAGACTTCGTTAATATTACAAATATACACAGACCGCCACCCCTTGTCTTACTGGACGCCATTGTTCTATCTTGACGATGCAGCGTGAAACCCGCCAGCTGTATGTTATCCATGTCGCCGTTCAGCCACGACTCGGTGAAACATAAGATATTACAGTTTTTTATGTCCCGTTGGTAGGATATTCTTGATCGTAGCTCGTCTATTTTCTTATCCAATGATTGTACGTTGGCTAATAGGACTGATGGAAGAGGCAAATTACTCACTCGCCGTCGGATCCTTACAAGGCACCTCGACATCCTTAGCGTCCGACTCGTTGAAGAAAAAATCTTTGTCCAGTACGAGGTGAGTAATCGCTGTCCTAATATCCAGAAGCTCTTTTCGGTCGTAAGAGACGGTGGCAGAAACATTATGTACAAAATAAATTACAAACAACACGATGAAACACACACAATAGCACAATTGGTTAGGAGCCCGTAAAACGGCAGCCATCTTCTCCGGCGCCATTATTCATATTCATAAGACTTTTAATAACAGTGCTAGCTTATTTGGGGTTAACTTTTTTGAACTTCAAATGTTATATGCTAACTGGGATGGTTCTCAGAACATTATGTGCTAGCATAATCCCTCTCTTTATATACACGTCCTCAGACCTTCCCTCCATCTCTCTCTCTTCCTTTCTCCCATCCCGCTCTCTATATGCACCTCCTCATACCGCCCTCCATCTCTATTTCTCTCTCCCCTTCTCTCTAACTCCCTCTCTCTTCCCTTCTCTGTAGCTTCCTTTCTTTTTGTCTCTCCACCCCTATCTCTCATCTTCCTTCTTTACATCCCTTTCCCCACCCTCCCTCTCTATTTTTATCTCTCTCCCCCTCACTCCCTTTCTCCCACCCTTAGTGCGAGTCCGCACCCTGACCGCTGTGTGTCGTGTGATTTGTCATGGCTGGCCAGTGTACAGAGATGCGCATCAAATCAATAACACATACACATACGCACACACACACACACACACACACACACTTGAGGGCTGACATGCGGCCGGTGCAGTGACAGAGCAGGGATGAGGTGAGGATGGATGGATGAAGGGAGGAATAGATGGATGGGAGGAAGGAGAGAAGGTAATGGAAGGAGGTGAAAGGTGAACATTCTATTACGGGCGTTATTGACAATAGAGACTCACACTCTAACCTGAATGACACATTGTAGGGTGTGTGCGTGTGCGCGTGTGCGTGTGCATGCTTGCATGGTTGTTTGGGTGTGTGTGTTAAAGGCTACATTGTATGATATTTATAGAATCCATTTGAGGGACAGATAGAGGGACAGCAGTCGTCAGGTCCCAGGCTCATCACGTGAACCAGCTCAGTTGCAGCTGTGCCCTCCTGAACCCTAGGTGTGTTATGCTAATGAGTTATCAGGATTGGACTAATGGAATTACAGGAGTTTAACCCCACCTTCTTCAGAGGACATTCCAGGATGTGTTTGTGGAAATAGAACACCGTTGTTTTGAATAATCTGTTTGGCTACATTGATTTACTCTATTGATGAAGAACGCTGTCTATATCAAGCTTTGGCAGCGTTTCAGGGTGTTTGTCTGTGTGCGTGGGTGTGTGTGTGTGTGTGAGTGTGTGTGTGTGTTAAAGTTTGGCAGGCTTGGAGCGTCTCCACTCAGAATATGCTGACTCCCTGAAAACAGCTGAAAGTAGAGTTAAACCTGCCTCTTTCTTCCTTGCCATTGTGTGTGTGTGTGTGTGCATGTGTGTGTGTATTTGAGACACTGTGTGTCTGTGTACATTTCTGTTTAGTCCCGGGTGAGTGAGTGACACACAAAATAACTCTTGTGGCTTATCCTGCCACTACAGTCAGCTAACACAGAGACATCGACACACACACACACGCACACATGCACTCACGCACGCACACACACACACACACACACACACACACACACACACACACACACCAACATAAGTGTAGCAGCAGAGGTAATTATCAGAGCAGCTGTTGAGGGAGAAAGAAGGTTTAGCCGTCACACCACAGGAAGGAGCCGGGGGAATAATTAGCCTGTAACACCTGTCAAACTTTCACAAAGAGGAAATGTGCTATTCTGCCTCTCTCTATAGAGGAACACCATCACTACACTGGAGTGGTGCCATCTGTAGTTAAAGGGGAACAACAACCAGGAACAATGAGTTGATTTTCTGCTTATAACTCCATCGCTCAGTATAAGACTGTCTGTCAAAAATCACATCTCACCTCTTCAAGAAGAGCCCAGATAAAATGATCTGCATCTCCTTCTCTCGCTCTCTCTCTCTCTCTCTCTCTCTCTCTCTCTCTCTCTCTCTCTCTCTCTCTCTCTCTCTCTCTCTCTCTCTCTCTCTCTCTCTGTTTCTGCGTTTCTGCCCTAAGCACTCTCTATACAGATTACCTTTCATTCTGCACCCAGCCTCCGATCTGCTGACACTGCTACCTCTCATGGAAAAATGTACCATATGTATGGTGGGTGTGTGTGTGTTTGCTGAGTGATGCTGTAGGACTGTTCTTATTCCCAGATCTTCTGGGACAGCATTCTGAGGGGTCATGAATATACAAGAGCATCTGTCCGACTAGAACACACAGACACGGCCGGAAGGGCGTCGGCCTGTCTCCCCTGACAACACTGAGTCCTCCCAGCAGGAACTCTCCTTGTCATGGTGACTGGGGCAGTTGGATTTGCATAATCATTAATATTTATGAATATTTGTATGTAAATATGTAAATGAGATATAACAAGTTTGTGTGTCCATATGGAGGGAGTGGACTTCACTTTAAATGTGTTTATGCATTTTAGTTAGAGGAGAGATCAGGGATGGTGAGTGTCTTTGGTGTGTGTGTGTGTGTGTGTCTGTATGATGATTAAGTGATGGAGAGAAACTTACCGGAATCTTCTGTAATTTTGGTAATTAACGGGTAATCTATGGTAGCATTGGTAATTTATACTTGAATAACTTAAAACATTTATTCATATTAATTTGTTATATCTGTGTCCATATTTTACATGAGTTTCTAGTGAATAGTCCATCCGTTTCACAAGTGTGTGTCTATGTGTGTGTGTGTGTGTGTGTGTGTGTGTGTGTGTGTCTGCATGTGTGGTGAAGAGTCTGCTCTCCATCTTTCTGAGATAGCTGAGGATGACAAAAATGAAGTTGTGCCAGTTGTTTAAAAAACTAAGAGTTGAGAAGTGTATCTTCCAAAATGAATGTCTCTGCATTAAACTCTCTCTCTCTCTCTCTCTCTCTCTCTCTTTCTCTCTCTCTCTCTCTCTCTCTCTCTCTCTCTCTCTCTCTCTCTCTCTCTCTCTCTCTCTCTCTCTCTCTCTCTCTCTCTCTCTCTCTCTCTCTCTCTCTCTCTCTCTCTCAGTTCAACCCAATCAACCAGAACACATGCATTATTACCGATGTTGCTTCTGAGCCTGGAAACAGAACATCTCCTATTAATGATGTCGACTGAGCCATTTTAAAACAGCTGAAGAACGCACGCACATCTCAGGCCTGTTTAGTGGTGGGCGGTAGACAGCAGAAAACATTTCCCTGACTCCTCTCCCTCCCAGGAAATGGTGTCCGAGCTCAGCTGAAGTGCTCAGGGGCTGGGTCTCTGAGGGAGAAATCCTCCCTGGAGATCCAATTAGACTGGAACAAACTGAACCACACCAGCCCATAGTCAGAGAGAGAGAGAGTCCTTAGAGGACTGGCCATCGGACGGAGAGGAAGAGAGAAGGATGGAGGTATGGAGAGAGAGAGGGAAGGAGGGGGAGAAGGAAGGTATGGACATAGAGAGAGGTTGGGATATTATGAAAGCAGGTAGGGAGAGAGGGAGGCAGGTGAAAGGAGAGACGGAGGAAAGGAAGGAGGGAAGCAAGTCAAACAAAAGAGGGAGCTGAGTCATCCACCCGCACTCTACTCTGACCACACCTACCTGTTCCAAGTCTGTCTCTCTTTGTCTTGAGTTATCTTTCTTTCCCTCACCTCCCCTCTGTTGCTTTCTTTATATTTCTATTTTATCTCCCCTCCTCCAGTCCATCTAACTTTCTTCTTTCTTCATACTCCCTCCCTCTCTCCCTCTCCCTCTCAATCCCTCTCTCCCACTCTCCAGTCCAAAGCATAAATCCATTTTGGTGTAGAGGCGGGTATTTCTCCAGAGTCCAGTAGCAGTGATTGTTCAGACAGACAGACAGCATTATACATGAAGGACCTCTGTACTGTAGCAAGTGGTGTTTTTACGGTTTCAAGTTTGTGTGTGTGCGTGTGTGTTTTTCTAAAGTAGAAATCCATGTTTTTACTGAACAAGGAAGGTATGCAACTCTCTCTCTCACACACACACACACACACACACACACACACACACACACACACACACACACACACACACACACACACACACACACACACACACACACACACACACACACACACACACACACACACACACACACACACACACACACACACACACACACGCAGGGCTGCAGTGTGACAGATGGAGAGTGGTAGAGGTAGGGCAGAACAGATTTGAAATGTGGAAGAGATGGTCTCACAGGGACCTATAGGAATGAATAATGTAGCCACCCACACCATACAGGGTTAACACCTCACACACACACACACACACACACACACACACCTTGGAGCTGTTTTATTATAATCGGAAAGCTGAGAGATGGAGTATGAGGCAACTCCCACAGGGCAGCATCCATTTTATTTGTTCAGTTTTTTTTCTTTACATCCTCCAAATCCTATATTCCGTCTGAGTTGTTTCATTCTTAGTGGAGGGCTGGGGTTGACCCCTCACCCCTGGCCTTAGTGAAGTCAGCAGCTTTCACTCCGGAAACCCAGTGACTCAGGACTTTTCACTGTTGCTTAGTAACAGACCAGAGTGGCCTAAAAACACATTCATATCCAGAACACTGCTCTCTGTGTCTCTGTGTATGTGAGAGCTTTTGGTGTTGAAGCAATCATTTTGTTGTTGTTTATGTAATGTACTGTGTATGATAATCAAACTCTCTCAATCTCTCTCTCACTCCTCTCGCTCCTGGGGATAGTATGACAGTATAAACACGCTACAGATCTTCTCGCTCACCACTATCTGCAAAACACATATTCATCACTTAGAAATTATAGAGCCCACTGCAGCGACTGTATGTGTGTGTGCCCACTGCAGTGAGTATCTGTGCATAATTTCCATTAATCAGTTGAGTTAAAGAGCATAATGAGTTGTTATCAAAATGCAAATTGAGCCACTGACAACAAACACAGCCTACAAAGATAAAGGAGGCTAGGGACACACACATACACACACACATACACTCGCACGCACACACAGCATACTTAAATAGTGTGGCCTGTCTGGTGACAGAATGTGCAGCACTGGTCTCATCAGCCCTGTAATATAGCTATAGTCTGTGATTATATGGAGAGAAACTAAGGGTGTCTGTGTCTGTGAGTTATTGGTGTCAGACAGAAAACAACTGAAGGTGATATAGCTGTGTGACAGGTTTAATTGTTGTGCATAGGGTTTCTTAGTGTTTGTTTTATTTTGTGTGAGTGTGTGTGTGTGTGTGTTTGTGTGTTTGTCTGCAGTAACAGGGAAGGTAAGATAATAGGTGTGAAATACCATTATGTTTCATTTCAACCTCTGATCCCACTTCCTCTTCCTGTCTGACACTTCCTGTCGTCAGGAGACGTCTCTGTTTAAATAACCTCTATGGTGGTGATGTTTGCTGCCCACGGTGCTTAATGGGATGCAGAGTTTGTCCTCAAACCTCTGGGCTGTTATTGATATATCATAATAGAAACATTTTCCATCAGATACACAGACTGACACAGACAGGCAGTCAGTCAGTCAGGCAGGCAGGCAGACATACAGACAGAGACAAACACACATCACACAGTAGTCGTACTGTCTCCCTCCCACTGAGACTCTGTTCCCTAGATTGACAGTTCCATTGTGTTGTAGAGGGCTGCTGTGAATTAGCATACTGCCATGGTGATTTCACACTCTGTAACTTGTATTTTACCCTCTCTGAAGAACATAGGCATTTGTATGTGTGTGTGTGTGTGCGTGCGTGTGTGTGAGCAGTTCTGATTCGAGGGATGAAATGTAACACTTGTAAACGTCGCTCTGAGGAGTAAGCGTTCCCGAAGGAATCTTGTTCATTTTCCCATTTCTGCTCCAAGAGATACAGATGACATCGCTTCTGTGTGTGTGTGTGTGTGTGCATGTGTGTGTCATACAGTGTGTGTTTTTGTGTGTGCATGCGTGTGTGTGTGTGAGAGAGAGAGAGCGAGAGAGAGAGGGAGGGAGGGATAAGGAAAAGATAGATAGAAAGGCAGATAGAAAATGTGTTTTCCCAAAAGGGAAACGCTGTGTAACCACTGCAACATTACTGAACCAGAAACAGAACTGCACTTTCTCTTAAAATGCAACATTTTTTGGTGATATTAAAAAGTTCCCAAAACCTCTGTGATGAGGCCAAGCTGCCCATCCTATTAGCCTTTTACTGCAGTGGGCTAAATCAGGGTCACACAAAGTGTTTCTTAGTCTTAAACAAATCTACTTTGAAACAAAAGTATACACCTCACACACATGGTTATGGGCTTGAAGAAAAGAAGACACCTGTACCATGTCAGATATAGAGCTGAAATATTTTACATTTTGAGTTTGCATCCCAATATTACACTTTATATACATAATTGAAGACTGAAATATAACAAAACCGCTTGACATAGAAACACTGTAAAAATAAAAAATAAAGTGTATTAATTATGAGATTATCAAAAAGATTAATAACATTCCACCCATGAGTCCACTAGAGGGCGATTTGGTCATTTGACTACAGGAAAGGGCTACGAGTAGAGTTGAACATTGGCAGCATCCTTACCTACTGAAGCTGTGTATAGACAGTCTGGTCTCATAGCTTGTCTCTGTAATGTGATTTGCTGCCTGCTGATTGGATTACAACGCTGACATCCATGTCCATACTATAACAGCCATGTCCACTAACACACTCACACATGCCAAGCACGTAATCACATACACATACACACACACACACACACACATACACACGCACACGCACACACACACACATGCATACAAACATAAACACAGGTGCAGGCGCATGCAAAAAAATTTGTTGAATGGCGTCATCTGGGGTGGGTGTGTGTGATGTGTGTGTGAATGGGAAACACATCTGGCTCTGAGCTAAGTGGTTCAGTGTATGAGAAAGTTGATGTCAAAGCCTTACCTCGTCTCAAACACAACTGAATACACTACAATTTGCAAGCTAGCACAGCGAGCAATAGGGAAGGTGAACATGAAAAGTGTATCTGAATACAGTTAGCGACTGCAATGTGTGCCTTGGCAATCATGATGTTTGTTCCTTGTGATTGTTGACATCAATGCTAAAGCGGGTTCCCAAATTGAATAAATCCCCAGGAGGATGTGGGCTATAACCCCACAGAGGATGAGAGGAGCCTCACACACACACCAGGCCTCGCTCTGTGTCAACATAATAAAATGTAAAATAATCTTCTCTTTTAACCAAGAATCAGAAGATATTCATTACGCATGCTAGGGAGATTGTCATTTCATATGCAGCTGCAAAGCTTTAAGTGTGTGTGTGTTAAAGTTAATGCTATGCATGAGCTAAAAATGCCTCTCATCAGAGAGACTGGGGAGCATAATTATATCCCGCTTAAATTATTAGCTCTGTGTGTGTGCATGGGTTTGTGTGTTTGGATGTGTGTGTCAGTGTGTCTGTGGGTGTGTGTGTTTGTGGGTGTGTGTGTGTGTAGGTGTGGGGTGTGGGAGTGTGTTTGTGTGGGTGTGTGTGTTTGTGTGGGTGTGTGGGTGTGTGTGTGTGGGGTTTTGTGTGTGGCTGTGTGGGGGTGTGTGTTTGTGTGGGTGTGTGTGTGTGGGTGTGTGTGGGTGTGTGTGTGGGGGTGTGTGGGTGTGTGTTATTCTCTTTATGAGCTACATCTGCAGAGCTAGTCCATGCTAATAAACCAATTACAGTAACGACTGTTCCTCAAGTTTACTTCCATTTGATAGTGAAAGGAGAGTAGTGGATAAAGCCTCTCTCTCTCTCTCTCTCTCTCTCTCTCTCTCTCACTCGCTCTCTTTCTTTCTCTTTGAGTCTCTCTCTCTCTCGCTCTCTCTTTCTTTCGCTCTCTGCGTTATAGTAGAGTTGAGTAACTCTTTAAGGTTTGCATGTCAATTCTGTAATGAATATTCAGGCATATTGTGTTTGATATTTATCTACAACACTGGTTTGTGGGTGTGCGCCGTGAGGGTACCTGTGTGTGTGTTTCACTCCAAACTCCAGCCTGTCAGTCTGTCTGTGGATGATTGGCTGTGTTGCTATGGTAGCCAGAAAGGCAGATAATAACTCTGTAGCCAGAGAAGGCCAGAGAGAGACGGTCATTGATTTTACCACAGACAAATGTTGTGTGTGTGTGTGTGTGTGTGTGTCTGTGTGTGATGCATAAGTGCTAATGCCAGTGCACAGATGGGAGAGCGAATAACAGCATGATGAATGGAACAGCCAGAGTTTATTAATTCCCAACAACACAGGACACGCACACGCACACACACATACACACGCAATACTCCACATTCCAGCAGACAGATGGTATAGGACTGTCTGCGTATATCCAGGTGTAATGGTGCAGCTAATGCTTCTGCCCTGCATGAGCGATACAGAATATTATATAAATGAGAATGTATGCATTATCAGTAAGTGTGTGTGAATATCAGACTTTATCTTAGTTTGAGTTTCTCTCTATTAGCTACCTCATTCCACTCTTTGTTACCATGGGTAAACCAGCTGTAGAGAGACACAGTTTCTCAGTTTACCTTCCTACTTTACCTTCCTACTTCCAGAGCACAGTGCTGGGCTGGAACCATCCTAAGAGGGTGTTGTTGTGTATGTGTGTCTCTTTAGGGAGGACCAGACAGGCCAACCTACTCTGGGTTTATTGATCACAGGGTATCCCAGCCTCCCTCAAGGCCGACAGTGTCATTTATAGGGGATTAGCAGTGTAGTGTTGGGTTTCAGGTTGTTAGGTATGTATGTGTAGAGGAAGGGACAGATTTTGTCCTCCCCCAGGCAAACCTGCTGTCTGACCAGGTCACAGCCAATCACAGCTGAGGTTGTAGGTCAGGGCCGTGGTGGGTACTAAATCAGGCTCAGGGGAACTATGGTACCATGAAGGAGGGTTAAAGGTGAAGTAATCCTCTGTCTGGAGTAGCAGATCTGGAGGGGGGGTTGGGGGATGCGGGTGGGGGGCCTACCTAATTGAAAAACAAGAGGTCATGTTAAAAATATAACAATAATTTATTTGGTGGCACATTAAGGTTGGGGTCCTTACCATTTTAATTCAGAGGACTTTATCTATTTAAATGCAAGTGAAGAGTTAAATGGTGCTATTTATTTTCATAGCCAATCTCTCAAGTCATGAATTAAATTTCAATAGATTTTCATAATTGATGAGGTTGAGATAGATTTGACCTCAACCCTGCTTAACATGCTATGGTCTCTGGTTCTCCCCCTCATTGCTGTAGCTACATTGTTATTACGAGTCCATCAACTCCAATGCTTAGAAAATATTTTTTTTGGGGGGGGGTTTAAAAGCTGATGTCCTAATTATGTTGCAACAAGGGCCACTTAGTGAAGCTGTAGGACACTTATACAAGGAACTGAAGAGGAAAATGTATTCTGTGTGTATGTGTGTCTGTCTGTCTGTCAGGCAGGCAGGCAGGTTTTAGCAGACTAATGATGTTTAATGTGTCGACTGTTTTACAGTGCACATGCCAAACTTAGTGGGATGAAACAACAGCTACTTCAATTTACACCTTGTCTTTTGCAGAGGTGTAAACGTGTGTGTGTTGTTAAACATGTGAACATCAAGAGGAAAGAATCTACTGGTATTTCGTACATATTTGAAGTAGAAGAAATGTGTGCTCTTAAAAAAATTTTTTGTGTGTGACCCTGAAGACTCGTGTTAGCATCCCAGACTTGAACTCAGTGGGCTAATGCTGTGTGGAGTCACGTAGACACCCTGGGACATTTTAAACACGTACTGTAGAAGAATTAGGACTGGGAATTGCAGGGACCTCACAATAAGATATTATCATGATACTTATGTGCTAATACGATATGTATTGTGATTCTCACAATTCTATATGTATTGCGATTCGATACTGCAATATTATTGTGATTTGATATTCCAAACATATTTCTCTCACTATATGTCTGCTGTAGAGAGATAAGGAAGAGCAAGAGAAAAGTCAGGGAAATAAAAGTGCTGAAAACATGTTTGCTCACTATTTAAAAAGAAGATGGAGAACAAGTAATAGAATGAAAAATACCGGAGTTTTGGCGCAGGTACAGCTGACTAGCGCTAACAATTTTTTACAAATCGATCCTTGGAGTAAGAAATCTATATAATATTGTCCAAAAATAATATTGCGATATGTTACTGTAACGATTTCCCCCCCCATCACTAATAGGAATAGATCGTAGGTTAAACTGTTATTTTAGTGTGTGCGTGCGTGTGTGCCAGCAGCATTATCACGGGTGCCAGACTGGTGGTGCAGTGATAAGGGGCTGTGCGTGTGCATGACACTGCACAATGGTGAAAAGGGCACGCTTCCTTGGTGTGTGTTTTATGACTCAGGGGAATGACTTGGCACACAATGCAGTTAACGTTTGGCGTTCGGCCATTTTCTTTCTGAGCATTCTGATTCTCTACAGTACCCATGACCTCACCCTGTGCATGGTGTGTGTGTGTGTGTGTCCTGTAATCTATGCATCAATTCTGTGTTTAATGGTAGTCTCTCTATCTCTTTCTCCCCTTCACTCTCCCTCTCTCTCTGCTGGGCTGTGGATCCAGGAGGAAGGAGGATCAGGTGAGTGCTTTAACATACATACATCCTACTGTAGCATAGTCCCAGTCAGTATTAGATAGAAAGTCGCAGCCAGAGTGCGAACTACACCATGACACCATGACACCACAGGGTGGGGGGGGGTCTCTGTATTGACATTTTTTATGGGCCTAATAATAAAGACGTCATTAATTACCTTTTAATGTGGCATGAACACAACCAGTCATGATATTTTAATCTGATTGTCAACAAATCCCTTCAAAAAGTAGGCTACCTGTGCATGTTTGTCCGCTCCAAAATAATTTCAGCATCCAAACTGCATGTATACTCCAGTGGCGGTCGGTGCCATTTAAGATGAGGGAGGACGATTTATTTTTTCATGAGCATGGCCTTATTTCTATTACAGCATATTGGATGACTGTCATTCATATTCCATTCACCCAGCTCAATGTTACAGCGATAGGTTTAGGCTAGTACGTGATACTCTAATTTTCCCTATACCCATCATGAGGTTGCTACAACCTAGCCTATTAATGAAAGTTTACAACGTAGGTGCACACAGGTTGAGTGAAACATTTGAGGTGACAGACAGACACATTCAATACCGCCTTGCCCACTCTTGCCTGCATCTAGCTGATCTAGGGTGTAATCATTAGTCCAACAGTTGCAAACGAGAGTTTTTATTGGACAAATTCAGGTATGTTTCGTTCCGTTTGCTTCCGCAAAAGAAACGTTTTTCAACAGAATCGGCTGAATGAATACACCCCTGATCAAGCGTAAACACAGTTCACTTTCATAGCAGCCACGTTATATTCCTTCTCACATCTATGCGCTTTCCTCCTCTCACCTTTTCCCTTCGCTTGTGGACTTCAACCTTTCCAAGCCAAACCATATCATAACCGCTACATATCCTTGTCACCATATTAGCTAAAGTAACGTCATAGTCAACATAGCTAATAGAACTAACGAGTTATTCATTAACGTTACAGTGTACAGTCAGTAAGCAGTTTAGCACTTACACCGGCGTGCCCCGGTGGCAAGAAATTATTAAAACCAAAAGCTTACATTGACTTGGAAGAGTTACAGTGTTGTGTTGGATAGCCATAGCCAGCTAGCTAACATATGCTAAACTAGCTAGCTGCATTTGCTAGCTAAGTAAGTGAAACTGAAAGTGACAAAAATATATAAATTCTCTCTCTCTATCACTCTCTTGCATTTCCTCCATTTTGGAATAAATGTATTTGTTCAAAACTGTTCAACTATTGTCTTTCTCTCTCTTTGAGTCAACTACTCACCACATTTTATGCACTGCAGTGCTAGCTAGCTGTATCTTATGCTTTCAGAACTACATTCATTCTCTGATCCTTTGATTGGGTGGACAACATGTCAATTCATTCTGCAAGAGCTCTGATAGGTTGGAGGACGTCCTCCGGAAGTTGTCATAATTACTGTGTAAGTCTATGGAAGGGGGTGAGAACCATGAGCCAGAGGAGGATGGAAGCTTGCTGTCCTCCGGCTACACCATGGTGCTACCCTACAGAGTGCTGTTGAGGCTACTGTAGACCTTCATTGCAAAATAGTGTGTTTTAATCAATTATTTGGTGGTATGAATATATTTAGTATAGTTTTATCTAAAAAGGATAACTTCTTCAATGTTTTAAATTTTTTATTTTTATGACATTCACTGAGGAGGATGGTCCTCCCCTTCCTCCTCTGAGGAGCCTCCACTGGTATACCTTTTCTGTAGCCTGAAAAGTCGGGACACCTGAAATGGGGAAAAACGGGATGGTCACCCAAACACACACGGTCAACTTACTAGACTAGTCTACAATGTTTATTACCATGAACTTCAAATAGGTCTACCGGTAGCCAGTGTGTAGTCTGATTGCCGGTCTCTGTGAAAAAAGTAACACTCTCTATTTCGGCATTTACTTGGGTTTACCCTCCACTAGGCCTATACCACTGCCGGTAGCCTACCCTCTCAGCCAAGGCCATTTTAAACACATGAGCACACGTAGAATAAGTAGCCTACATTCAATATAATACATGAGTTGAATCAAAACATGTTTTACACCCTAGTTACACCATGAAGTTGTCCATAATGCTTGGAGTCTTCACAGATCGTGTGACATAAAACACTACCTTTCTTTCCTTACATGAATGACATTTATGACAGTGTAATTTGTCATTATTAAGCATTTAACAATTGAATTAGAACATTGAACTTAAACCCTGTATTAATCATGGATCTTGGACAGCTCGGAAAATGCACTGTATGTGTAACTATGCCTACATAACATTTCATTATGTTTCACCGTTAAAACAGTTCTCATGGGCACACAAATCCAAAATAATGTAGACCTATACCATTGCAAAATGTATTGCTTGTAACCGAAAGAGTCAACTATAGGCCTACTGTCATTAACGTATATATACTTGTTGGATGGATTGAATGCGCATTGGTGTCTAGCTGTAGGCTAGTTGTCTAGTGATATTATTGACCATCATCAGCTGATACAGGAAATAAATCAAATATTGATAGAAAATAATAAAGCTAAATAAATGTGGTCCTCTGTAGCTCAGCTGGTAGAGCACGGCGCTTGTAATGCTAAAGTAGTGGGTTCGATCCCCGGGACCACCCATACACAAAAAAATTAAATAATGTATGCATGCATGACTGTAAGTCGCTTTGGATAAAAGTGTCTGCTAAATGGCATATTATTATTATTAAATGGTCTGCTACTTCTGGCCATGGATGGCACAGAGAACACCAATACAGGCGCGCACCTGAAAAACAAAGCAATGAGAACTCTAAACAGCTGTGACAAAAGCAAACAATGATAAATCAACTGATAAATCTAAAGTATTGGAATAAAGGCAAGGACGCATGGCAAACAAATGGCAAAAATGAGGAAGTTCAAAGTTAAATCTATCCATAAAGGAGCTCAGCTGAGGTCAAAATTCAACACTACTGAGTGGACAGCGCCTCCACATATAAATACATTGTTTAAACCATGACAGAGAGATGGGGGTCTTCGTTGCTTTTATTTTAATATTTACCGCTGTAAAACATATTTACCACTGCATTTTTAACAAATAGGAGAATGGTTAAATTAGCATTATTTAGAGACCCCCAACGTTTGACTTTTGTTGCATTTAGGGGAGCTAACGTCTTATTCAGGGGAGCTGAGACCCCTTCTGGCTCCCCCGTAATTTGCACCATGGTTGCGAGAACCTTTAAATTGCTGTAGTTACAGTAGGGCTGTGTACAGCATCTTAGGTTGTGGGTTACTAGGGATCTGTCCAGGGACCTGACTTCTCTGACTGATCTGAGTTGAGTACTGCTGAATAAAGGTTTAGAAACTGAACTCCAAACCTTCTGAAGCAGAGTATAGAACGTAGTATGTGTGTGTTTGTGTGCCTAGTGCTCCACTGTAACAGACAGTCTCATTAGATGTAGATTCTAAAGCACACTAATTAACAGCCTCATTAAGGCTGGAGCTGCTCTCCTGCAGAGTAACACACACACACACACACACACACACACACACACAAACCCTTAATGTGTTTGTGATGTGACTGATTTTATCCGGACATTTGAAGGAGAAATGCTTCATGACATAAAAATGTGTGACAGACGGGATTCGAACACGGTCATCTGCCTACCTCAAGACTGTTAGCCAAGGCAAGTATTTGTATGTCTCAATAAAGGTTACTCATCATGTGAGTATGGTTCATTAAACCACCATAACATACATGTGGGACTGTTCTCATGGGAAACAAGACAGCTTTCTCTCCTCTTCATCCCTCTCTCCTCCTCCTCCCTCTCTCTTTCCACTTCCATCCCTCTCTCTCTGGAGTCTCTGCTGTCGTGATTCGAATATCCAGATGAGCTGTATGAATGATTAATTACTGTAACGAAGGGAGGGGACCACCTCATACGGGTTTAACAACCAATCAAAGATCAGAGAACGGGGACAGCTGTCCAATGACATTGAGTTTCCATATTCCCAGCACCACAAAGATAGACATTGAATGATAGTCACTGATTGGCCAGAGGGTCCACTCACCTAATCTCCCAGGTGTGGATCAGTCCCTCATCAGAGAGGAAGAATGAGAACCAGATGTGTTTAGTCCAGAGATACCTTTTTATTCCTTCCCCACTGCACTGTCTCTCTCTCCCAGTCACATAATGCAGACAGAATATAAGACTGTAGGCCTTGAAAAGCTCCAGAGGATCGATGTCTGTGCTCCCATGTAGATTCATGCATGCACGCACACATGCACACACACACACACACACACACACACACACACACACACACACACACACACACACACACACACACACACACACACACACACACACACTGGTTTGACCAATGTCTGGAGCCTGGGAACAGGATGTGTATTATTTCATGCTCCATAGTTGTGATTGATCAGAGGATGAAGTGATTAGTGGAGGAGTCTTTCATGCTGTGCTCTCTTCTTTTTTCCTATTCTTTATTTTTCATGGAACTAATGAGCAAGGTTACCAGTTTGTCCTTGGATGTGTGTGTGTGTGTGTGTGTGTGAATGTGTATGTGTATGTGTGTGTGTGTATGTGTATGTGTATGTGTATGTGTATGTGTATGTGTATGTGTATGTGTATGTGTGTGTGTGTTCGTGTGTGTTTGTGCGTGCATGTGTGTGTGTCACAGAGGCATCATGCCTATAGGGGGCACAGGGGCATGTGCCCCCTCAGATTTGTCCTATTTCTTTATATATATATTTTTTTTTACATTTTAGTCATTTAGCAGACACTATTATCCAGAGCGACTTACAGTTAGTGAGTGCATACATTATTATTATTATTTTATTATTTTTGTATTTAATTTTTGTACTTTTATAAAGTGTTGTCGTTTCTCTGTAATACTACTAGCCACCTTGCAATTTTATGAAGTTGGCTTTAGTTAGCCGAGATAGGTTCCCAATCTCCCAACCTCATAACTAGCTACCAAGAAGCCATTTCAGGCTATCAATCCAGTTAGAGTAGCTACATTGTCGAACTACAGGTAACTGCCAAAATAAAGGAAACACTAACATAAAGTGTCTTCATAGGGGTTTGGGCCACCACGAGCCAGAACAGCTTCAATGTGCCTTGGCATAGATTCTACAAGTGTCTGTAACTCTATTGGAGGGATGCTACACCATTCTTCCACAATAAATTCCATAATTTTGTGTTTTGTTGATGGTGGTGGAAAACGCTGTCTCAGTCGCCACTCCTGAATCTCCCATAAGTGTTCAATTGGGTTGAGAGCTGGTGACTGAGACATTTACATTTTAGATTTTAGTCATTTTAGCAGACGCTCTTATCCAGAGCGACTTATAGTTAGTGAGTGCATACATGTTTCATACTGGGACAGCCATGGCATATGGCTTACATCGCTTTCATGCTCATCAAACCATTCAGTGACCACTCGTGCCCTGTGGATTGGGGCATTGTCATCTTATAAGGCATTGCCATGGTAGCCAAAATAATGGCCAAAATAATGGCCTGCCCAGCATTTCTATACATAACCCTAAGTATTATTGGATGTTAATTGCTTAATTAACTCACCTATATACACTAACAGTCAAAAGTTTGGACACACCTACTCATTCAAGGGTTTTTCTTTATTTTTACTATTTTTAAATTGTAGAATAATAGTGAAGACATCAAAACTATGAAATAACACATATGGAATCATGTAGTAACCAAAAAAGTGTTAAACAAATCAAAATGTATCTGAGATTTGAGATTATTCAAAAAGCCACCCTTTGCCTTGATGACAGCTTTGCACACTCTTGGCATTCTCTAAACCAGCTTCATGAAATAGTCACCGGGAATGCATTTACATTAACAGGTGTGCCTTCTTAAAAGTTAATTTCTGGAATTTCTTTCCTTCTTAATACATTTGAGCCAATCAGTTGTGTTGTGACAAGGTAGGGGGGGTATACATTTACATTTACATTTTAGTAATTTAGCAGATGCTCTTATCCAGAGTGACTTACAGTTAGTGAGTGCATACATTATATATTTTTTATTTTTCATACCCCCCGTGGGAATACAGTATACAGGGTATACAGAATATAGCCCTATTTGGTAAAAGACCAAGTCCATATTATGGCAAGAACAGCTCAAATAAGCAAAGAGAAACGACAGTCCATCATTACTTTAAGACATGAAGGTCAGTCAATAGGGAACATTTAAAGAACTTTGAAAGTTTCTTCAAGTGCAGTCGCAAAAACCATCAAGCGCTATGATGAAACTGGCTCTCATGAGGACCTCCACAGGAATGGAAGACCCAGAGTTACCTCTGCTGCAGAGGATAAGTTCATTAGAGTTACCAGCCTCAGAAATTGCAGCCCAAATAAATGCTTCACAGAGTTCAAGTAAAAGACACATCCCAACATCAACTGTTCAGAGGACACTGTGCGAATCAGGTCTTCATGGTCGAATTGCTGCAAAGAAACCACTACTAAAGGACACCAATAAGAAGAAGAGACTTGCTTGGGCCAAGAAACACGAGCAATGGACATTAGACCGGTGGAAATCTGTCCTTTGGTCTGGTCTCCAAATTGGAGATTTTTGGTTCTTTGTGAGATGCGGTGTGGGTGAACGGATGATATCTGCATGTGTATTTCCCACCGTAAAGCATGGAGGAGGAGGTGTTATGGTGTGGGGGTGCTTTGCTGGTGACACTGTCTGTGATTTATTTAGAATTCAATGCACACTAAACCAGCATGGCTACCACAGCATTCTGCAGTGATATGCCATCCTATCTGGTTTGGGCTTAGTGGGACTATCATTTGTTTTTCAACAGGACAATGACCCAACACACCTCCAGGCTGTGTAAGGGCTATTTTACCAAGAAGGAGAGTGATGGAGTGCTGCATCAGATGGCCTTGCCTCCACAATCCCCCGACATCAACCCAATTGAGATGGTTTGGGATGAGTCGGACCGCAGAGTGAAGGAAAAGCAGCCAACAAGTGCTCAGCATATGTGGGAACTCCTTCAAGACTGTTGGAAAAGCATTCCAGGTGAAGCCGGTTTGGAGAATGCCAAGAGTGTGCAAAGCTGTCATTCATTTTCATTTTCATTTTCATCATTTAGCAGATGCTCTTATCCAGAGCGACTTACAAATTGGTGCATTCACCTTATGATAGCCAGTGGGACAACCACTTTACAATATATATATATTATATTTTTTTTTGGGGGGGTGGTGGTGTAGGGGGGGTAGAATGATTACTTTTATCCTATCCCAGGTATTCCTTAAAGAGGTGGGGTTTCAAGTGTCTCCGGAAGGTGGTGAGTGACTGGCGTCGTGAGGGAGAAGAGGTAGGGGGGCCAGCAGGCCAGAGGTGGATGAACGCAATGCCCTCGTTTGGGTGTAGGGACTGATCAGAGCCTGAAGGAACGGAGGTGCCGTTCCCCTCACAGCTCTGTACAGGCAGGGAGCCCAGCCAACAGCGAGTTGCAGTAATCCAGACGGGAGATGACAAGTGCCTGGATTAGGACCTGTGCCGCTTCCAGTGTAAGGTAGGGTCGTACTCTGCGAATGTCATCAGGGCAAAGGGTGGCTATTTGAAGAATCTCAAATATAAAATATATTTTGATTTGTTTAACACTTTTTTGGTTACTACATGATTCCATTTGTGTTATTTCATAGTTTTGATGTCTTCACTACTATAATTTTTTCTACAATCTAGAAAATAGGAGAAATAAAGAAAAACCCTGGAATGAGTAGGTGTGTCCAAACTTTTGACTGGTACTGTATATATATTTTTTAATACATATTTGTTATATATATATGTAGTTTTTACTCAGTAGGGGTCTCAACTTACTGTTGAGCATTAGAATAGTAGAATACAAAAGGTGCAATTTTGAAATGTCGTTGTGCATCAGCAGTTTTTGTCTTGATATTTCAGTAACTGACTGTCACTCAATTAGCCCGTCAGCTAACATTCTTTTGATTTTTAAGTTTGTCTAGCGGCCAGCTATAAACTTGTAGTAATCATGGTCGAATTACCGACCGGGGGCCCCCCATTGACTTTGTTAGTCACTCTCACTCAGATATCATATTAAAAACTGCAAACATTTCTCTCCACCTTATGACAAAATGTGTAGAATTGCAGGAAATTAGCTGTAAAACTGAAAATGTTTCTCTCCGCAAAATATGTAGAATTGCAGCAAACTTGCTCTAAAACTGCAACATTTTCTTTATGCCCCATGGCAAAATGTGTAGAATTGTAGGAAATTAACTCTAAAACCAAATTTTCTCTCCACTGTCAAGAGGGGGGCCGCTAAAATGTTTTGCTCACAAAGTAATGAATAGTCTTCCTTTGTAGCGTTGTGCATGGCCTGGAACATAAAGACACACATGCATGACACACACAAACACACATGTATGATGCACACCTGTTGATAAATCAATCACTTAATTTTTTTAATGTTTTGGCTTAGGGCCCCCAAAAGGCTTGGGTTGACTCTGAATGCATCTGTCTGACTGCATAGTGAGGAGAAGAGAGGAGAGGAGATGAAGAATCTGTTTAGTGTCTGACACAATGGCAGCCAAGGTTGTGTGTGTGTAGAGGTAGAGACACTTTCTGGAGGAATTCTGAATGAGTCACATCCCCTGTATTCTTTTGGTGGTATGGAGGAGCGAAGAAGAGACTGGATATGACAGAAAGGGTTTGGGAGGAGGAAGGGAGAGGGTTTTCTCTCTTCTCTTCTCCAAGTCTGTTCCAGAAGAGACTGTATCGTCACACGTAGCACTCGCCTTCAAAGGAAAAAGGAAATATGTGTGTGAGAGAAGGAAGGAGTCCATGACAGACAGCCGAGGAAGCCCTTTCAGTATCTCTAATAGCAGACTTTGCTGAGCCTTTCCTCACTATGGCCCATGCGGGAATCAAACCCACAACCCTGGTGTTGCTAGCACCTTAGTCTGATTTTTTTTTTTATGTTTTGGCTTAGGCCCCCCAAAAGGCTAGGGCTGGCTCTGACTGCATCTGTCTGACTGCATAGTGACATTCTCATTCCAAAACATTAACAAAAATTCAGTGATTGATTTATAAACAGGTGTGCCTCAAAACAGGTCTCCCCCAACAACATTTTGTTTAGGGCCTCCAAAAGGCTAGGGCTCTGACTGCATGTGTGGGTATGGATGTGGGTACGCAGACCCGCGAGCCGCTGTGGCCGCTGATTAAAAGATTCCGATTTTTTTTGTCCCCCAGGCTAAGGTTTCCCAAACTTTTTTTTGTTGTCCTAGCATTACACAGCTAATTCAAATAATGAAAGCTTGATGATGAGTTGGTTATTTGAATCAGCTGTGCAGTGCTAGGGGAAAAACCAGAACATGCACCCAGGAGGTCCCGAGAACCGAGTTTGGAAAACCCTGACCTAGGCTACAGCTCAGTGGGCTAACATGTAGTACATGTAAGTGCCTGTGTGTGTGTGTTTTTATAGTGTATTTGCTGTATGATCAGTATGAAGAATCAATGTGTGTCATGAGGAAAGCCCAGTCTCACTATGCAAACACACACGACCTCCGGAGATTACTGTTGCCCCACTATGTACACACACACACACACACACACACACACACACACACACACACACACACACACAAACACACACACACACATGCACACACGTAAGCACGCTCACATGAACCCAATCCAGTCCGAGCTCCATTGTCTCTCTCTGTGTGCATCTGTGCTCTGTAAATACGTTTACCTTTGTATGTGCTGTGTGTGTGTGTGTGTCAGTATGTTTGGATGCGTCAGTATACTTGTTGACTTATTTTCTGCAGCAGAATCAATCGCAGCAGAGATTGGGCCCGCAGATTAATTTTATGCAAATGTATGCTAATGACTATGACACAGAACTCCACCGCATCAGTTCTATGCAAATCATGTTTGCTAAACAGGCAACTTGGCAGGAGACCCCATTTCCCAACACCCCCCTCTCTCCCCCTCGTTCCACAATCCTCTATTTTCTTCCCTCACCCCCTCAACCCTTTCTCTCCCCTCCTCCCTTTACAGTCCCTTCAGCCCCCCACTCTGTCCTCAATTTCCCTACACACCCTACTTTCCCCTCCCCCTCCAACCAAGCACTCTACACTTTCCTCTTCCCTCTTTTCATACATTTTCCCTCCTTTTCCCTTTTCTCCCCAATTCCTCTCTCCATCCTTTCTTCTCCCTGGCTCGCCTCTCTACCCTACCCCCTCTCCCCAATTTCCCCTCTCTCCATCTCTCCACATTCTCCCCCCTCAACCATACTCTCCCCCTAACCATTCTTTCTAATCCTACCTCCTCTTCCCTTCTCTTCCTCCTCTTCCTCTCCTCTCCCTTTCTTTCTCCCTTTACCTCCTCTCATCATTAACCCTTCTTCCAGATTTGACCCTCTCATTCTATACCTTACCCCCTTTCAGCCTTTTCTCTCCCTTTCTCCCTGACCTTCCTGCTTAAATCTACCCCTTCAAATGATCCTCTCCCCCTCCCATCCTTTCCCCTTCTCTCCTCTCGCCTCTCCCGCTCCTCTCCTCCTCTCTGTAAATGGACTAATGGAGCTTAAGGAAAACATTGTCAAAGTGCCTGGAAAGCAGAAATAGGGAATCAGGCAGCTAAATAACCACACACACACACACACACACACACACACACACACACACCCTCACATTAGGCTTGCTAATCGCAGGTTAACAGATGAGAGGAGAGATGGTGACAGGAAAGGAAGAGGAGAAGAGAGGAGATGAAGAATCTGTTTAGTGTCTGACACAATGGCAGCCAAGGTTGTGTGTGTGTAGAGGTAGAGACACTTTCTGGAGGAATTCTGAATGAGTCACATCCCCTGTATTCTTTTGGTGGTATGGAGGAGCGAAGAAGAGACTGGATATGACAGAAAGGGTTTGGGAGGAGGAAGGGAGAGGGTTTTCTCTCTTCTCTTCTCCATGTCTGTTCCAGAAGAGACTGTATCGTCACACGTAGCACTCGCCTTCAAAGGAAAAGGGAAATATGTGTGTGAGAGAAGGAAGGAGTCCATGACAGACAGCAGAGGAAGCCCTTTCAGTATCTCTAATAGCAGACTTTGCTGAGCCTTTCCTCACTATGGCCCATGCAGGAATCAAACCCACAACCCTGGTGTTGCTAGCACCTTAGTCTAACCCACAGAGCTATTCTAGACAGAGTAGCCGAGGGCTATTTACATAGTAGGGTTTGAAGTTCATATAGGTACATTTCGAATTAAGAACCAACGATGTGCTACCTTTTTGTAGCATTTCTGACAATGGTAAAATATTTTTATGCTGAAGCTCAGAGTTCTAACACCAGGTCAAACAACTCAGTTGCTTGGCAAGAATACAGCTGCTTCTGCACCAGGCTGCCAGTTATAAGAAGTGGATGAGAACAAACCTAGGCTATTGTAATTAGCTAGCTATATGGTGGTATTCAAGCTGACGTTAATCAATAAATGCAAACAGATATTTTGATTAGCTAGGCAGCTAGCTAGCTAACTTTATCTACCTAACATTAGCTAATGTTACCTTACTTGTCCAAAGTTCAGCAGCTAGCCTCTGTAGCTAGTTAACAACAGTCAGTGGAAAGCTAGCTAGCTATCGAACAGGCAAAGAAAAGTTGCTAGCGATATTTGGTTATGGAAGGTTTTTACACAAATTACCTCAGCCATTAGCTAACTAGCTAACTAGCTATCTAGCTAGAGCCAGACAATAACAGTTGACCTCGACACAGAAGCTAGCTAACATTAGCTAGCTCACATCAAAATGCCAGTCCTACATTTTGCCACAAAACATAGCTAGTTAGCTAGCTACATCAGTTCAAAACCAACACCAAACTTTGGGCAAATGTTCATGCTGCTACCTTACAATGCATGCAATGGGCTTTTGCAACACGAGCTATCTAGCTTCTCCATAGTCCAAGCTATGGTAAGCGCTAGCCACATTTCAATGTCAGACAGGACACAACTCAAACTGTAGCTGAGAAAACATGTAGCTAACTATGTTAAACACCCAATGCACATGTAAACAGCGCCTCGGTTTGCACTGCAGTGTGCAAATTCATGCTTTCTAGCATCAGAAAAACTCAGCAGTTTCGAACAACCAGAGTAATTTCCAGTATGCTCCTTTTCCTGTCTTCTTGACATTTTAATGTCAAATGTGTGCTGATCACCAGTGCCAAACTAACAACTGCCATCTTGATTGTATTTACAGATCTGGATGCTGGACTAGCCCATGTGTTGGATATTTGTCAACAACTCTGCCGTGCACGGCCATTCATACAGCCTAATGATATATATCAGGGAAGGCTGCTGAGGGGAGGACGGCTCATAATAGAGGCTGGAATGGAGTTTTATGGCTGGAATGGAGTGAATGGAATGGTATCAAACACGTGTTTGATACCATTGCATTTACTTCATTACAGACATGATTATGAGCCGTCCTCCCCTCAGCGGCCTCCAGTAATATATATCGCATTCGGAAAGTATTCAAACCCCTTGACTTTTTCCACATTTTTTTATGTTACAGCCATATTCTTAAACCGTTTAAAAATATTTGATTCCCTGATCAATCTGCACACAATACCCCATAATGACAAAGCAAAAACAGAAATACCTTATTTACATAGGTATGCAGACCCTTTGCTATGAGACTCAAAATTGAGCTCAGGTATATCCTGTTTCCATTGATCATCCTTGAGATGTTTCTACAACTTGATTGGAGTCCACCTGTGGTAAATTCAATTGATTGGACACGACTTGGAAAGGCACAAACCTGTCTATATAAGGTCCCACAGTTGACAGTGCATGTCAGAGCAAAAACCAAGCCATGAGGTTGAAGGAATTGTCCATAGAGCTCCGAGGCAGGATTGTGTCAAGGCACAGATCTGGGGAAGGGTACCAAAAAATGTCTGCAGCATTGAAGGTCCCCAAGAACACAGTGGCCTCCATCATTCTTAAATGGAAGAAGTTTGAAACCACCAAGACTCTTCCTAGAGCTGGCCACCGAGCCAAACTGAGCAATCGGGGGAGAAGGGCCTTGGTCAGGGAGGTGACCAAGAACCTGATGGTCCCTCTGACAGAGCTCCAGAGTTCCTCTGTGGAGATGGGAGAACCTTCCAGAAGGACAACCATCTATGCAGCACTCCACCAATCAGGGCTTTATGGTAGAGTGGCCAGACCTGTTTTTGCTTTGTCATTATGGGGTATTGTGTGTAGATTGATGAGGGGAAAAAACTATTTAATCCATTTTAGAATAAGGCTGGAAAAATGTGGAAAAAGTCAAAGGTTCTGAATACTTTCCGAATGCACTGTATATATACACTACCAGTCAAAAGTTTATATTTTTTACATTGTAGAATAATAGTGAAGACATCAAACTATGAAATAACACATATGGAATCATGTAGTAACCAAAAAAGTGTTAAACAAATTTAATTTGAGATTATTCAAATAGCCACCCTTTGCCTTGATGACAGCTTTGCACACTCTTGGCATTCTCTCAACCAGCTTCACCTGGAAGGCTTTTCCAAAAGTCTTGAAGGAGTTCCCACAAATGCTGAGCACTTGTTAGCTGTTTTTCCTTCACTCTGCGGTCCGAATCATCCCAAAC
This sequence comes from Coregonus clupeaformis, assembly GCF_020615455.1. Classification (NCBI taxonomy): domain Eukaryota; kingdom Metazoa; phylum Chordata; class Actinopteri; order Salmoniformes; family Salmonidae; genus Coregonus; species Coregonus clupeaformis. The sequence continues at coordinate 32,019,762 of NC_059217.1, read as the reverse complement.
CATCTCAATTGGGTTAAGATCAGGGGATTGTGGAGGCCAGGTAATCTGATACAGCACTCCATCACTCTCCTTCTTGGTCAAATAGCCCTTACACAGCCTTGAGGTGTTTTTGAGAGGGTTTTTGAGAAGGTTTGAATCCTAAGCAATCCTGCATACACATTGTTTGAAATACAATAGCTGTTTTCAGCTGTTTGCTGGAAAACCTTGGTGGAGCATGGGTGGAGTAAGCATTGTGGGCGCTCCTGAATTTCCTTTATTTTTCAGCTTTAGACCAATGCCTACTTCTCACTTAAAACTTATTTTTTTTGTTTTTAATAAGTGCAGGCGTGAGATTCCACTGAAATTTCACAAGTGGGGAGAGTGTGAAAGATAGGGGTGGACATGGAGGGGGCTTGGCTCGAAGCGTAGAACATGACCTGACATGAATTGGAATGTAAAGATAAAGATGTTTTATTGTCATATAGGCTATCACTAGAATCATAACTTTACTGACAGAATTATACACTGAGTATACTAAACATTAAGAACAACTGCTCTTTACATGACATAGACTGACCAGGTGAATGGTAGTACGTGACAGGCATACCGGTTTGTGTCAAGAACTGCAATGCTGCTGGGTTTTTCACGCTCAACAGTTTACCTTGTGTATCAAAAATGGTCCACCACCCGAAGGACATCCAGCCAACTTGACACAACTGTGGGAAGCGTTGGAGTCAACATGGGCCAGCATCCCTGTTGAATGCTTTCAACACCTTGTAGAGTCCATGCCCTGACGAATTGTGGCTGTTCTGAGGGCAAATGGTGGGTGGGGTGCAACTCAACATTAGGAAGGATTCATATTTCTGGAACAAAAATAACATTATTATTAACTGGTTCTCAAGATTTAAAAAATAACAGTTGTGTTCCAGAACACTACAGATCACTTTCATTCTCGGTTCTGTTTCTTTACCTCTAAAAAAATGCAGGTTTTCTGTTCTGTTACCTGAACCGGTTCCTTCCCCTGGTTTGAAAAAAAATATGTTTTATTTTATTCCCTGCAAGAGAAAGCAGCACAGTT